>NW_005842552.1:289873-312726 GCF_000455745.1 Alligator sinensis
ATTCCAGAAATAGGATGCCTGACCCATGTAACGACTGATATAAACCAAGCAATGCGCTCAACACGAAGCACCTTGGCTCTTCTCTCTGGGACCTTGCACGGCTCACATCACCATTGGAGTTTAGAACTGGATTTCTAAAGGTATTTCTGTGCTCATTACCCACTGAAATGAATGGGAGTAAGCTGGGGGCTCAAGACTTGTACAAAATCTGGCTCCTGATGGTCTTGCAACCATTAATAATTGTATCCCCACAAAATTCTTATGAGGCAGGGATGTATTTCAGAGGTAGGGAACAGAGACACAGTACCGAGGGGCCAGACTTTCAGAAGAGCCCAGTGTGAATAGTAGGCAGTGAGCATTTCAGTGTCTGGTCATATTCACTTTGCCCAGTGTCACACAAAAAAGTATTTGTTCAAGACAGGCATGAAATCCAAATCTCGACAACCAAAGGCCATTGCCTCTATAGAAAGGACAGTCAGGTACCAGCAACCCCAACCCCTTTTAATTTCCTATTACTATATATCTTTTTCTCTTATAAAACATTTTAAAAAAAATCAGGGAGAGGGTGAAGGATCTGTGAGTTTCCAACAGGATCTCACCAAGTAGCTAAAAAATCCCCAAAGGTTGCCCAAGCTAACATTGTTCTTTACAACATCAGTAACAGGGCAAAAACGGAAGACATTCTTGCCCTGAAACTCCTGTTGCTGTTTTGTTTGTGCCCTATGAAGAGTTAATAAACCAACTCGTTTGGGTTAATTTTATCATGTGTATTGCAAGTTGCTAAGTAACATGGCTCCACTCCGCCTGAAGTCTGCATTGTGAGACAACCGAGGAAGGCATTAAAGTGCTATAAAATAAATGGAACGGAGCACGTTAGACTGCACCGAGGCCCAGCTCAACGTCTGATTGTATCCCCTCCCCCCCACCCCTTTTTTTTTTGGAGGGGAAAAAAAATAAGGTGCAGAGGCAGCCACTCCTCTTATAGTTTCAGAAGGTATTGGTTTGTGATCAAAGGCAAAGCATGGCCAGGAGTCTCTGCTTTTCTGAGGTCACAGGCATTGAATGTGAGCAAAAAATGTACAGATCTCGTGGGGATGAGAAGTGCTCACATTTCTGCCCAGATGTTACTGTAGGAAACCAGCCTGGCTCGTCTGGAAAGGCACAGCTGCACTGGAGATGACATTCGGCAGGGTGGTTTCAGACACGGCTTCTACTAGGAATTGCAGGAGGGGATGATGAGGGATGTCACATCAGCTGCACAAGGCTGTAGAGGATTCCCAGTTAGGGAACAAAGAGCTCCTGAGGTCGAGGGGATGTCTGGGGTACGTACTGCTACAGTTGCTGCAGCAAGACACAAGAGGAGGCAGGGAAGCAGAGAGGAGGCAGGCAGGAGGCAGGGTGAAAGGCAAGCCAGGCTCAGACCAGGGCTTCAAACAGGGATGGAGATGGAAGAGGACTCTCCTATAGGGAAAGTGCTCTACTCCACCAAGGAAAAGGAAACTGAGCTTTGAAGACCCAGGAAGGGAGATCCTGGCTCAGCTTTATAAGAGATAAAGAAAGCACCTCACTTTAAAATGAAAACTATCATTTTTACATGACAGTAAAAGGAGGGCTCTTTCCTGCAGGCAGGTAGGAGGACAGATCCTGCCTGGAAAGCTGAATAACAACTGGCAGAGAAGGAAGTAAGGTGGGTGGCGGGGGGAGAGGGTCCTGGTGGGAGTCCCCAGATGGTGCCGTTGCAATGTCATCAGATCTTTTTCTTAGCTTGCAAACACTGTTTGGTTTTTCAAGGAAGGCTGATAATTTTTGTGGTGCAAACCAGAGAGTTTGCGTCCTACCTTAATCTTGCTAATGTCATTTTTTAGGATTGGGTTGGTCCCGGCAGAAAGGGGCCACGGGGTTTTGGCCTGCATGCTGTTTGTGACCATGTCTGTTGAACGGGTGGTGTGTACAGTGACAACAGGTCAGGTGGAGGTAGGAGAGTACCCAGCCCCCGTGTCACTGTGGAGGCCAGGGGACCAATCAGCAAGGCTCCAGAAGGGCTATGAGCTCAGCAGGGCACCTATTTATTTGGTGAAAGTGCTACTGACCTCATGCAGCTGTTTACCAAACAGGAAAATGTCCCTTCACTGCAGTGGCTGTGGTGGGGCAGGGTGGAGGACAAGTAAAATCCAATAACATTCAGGCAGGTTATTTGGCAAACAAGATATCGGGTAAACAGGTAAAAACATTTGCAAACCTCTTTGGAGGAGGAGGAGGAGGAGGGGGAGGAGGGGGAAGATCCCAAACTACTTTGTTTTCACAAAAGCTCTCTGCAAACTTCCACCAGGCTGACTGCCCATCAAAATCCCTCACAGCAGCCATGGCTGAATGAAGGCAATGGGATTACAAGGCTGCCCCAGAGGGCCAACTCCTGGACTCCTGAAATGATATCTGACTTTCACCTTTGGGTAGTAATACAGAAATTTCCCTGGTTGCACAGAAAAGCTTTACTGCTGCAGCTTCAGTCCAGATCTATACCTCAATACTCACGGACAGGGCTACATCAACTCGGGGTGTGAAGCATCACGCCTGGTTGTGGATGTAAATCTGCCAGCGAGACCCCTGCCATGGGTGGAGCTTTACTGGCAGGAGGTGGCCCCTGCCACCAAAACTTTGCTGGCTGAGCCAGGCCCACCTCAGCGGGTGCTGCTGCGTGCCACCACCGTTGAAGCAGCAGCAGCCTCCACAGTGTGGGCATAGCTATCACAATCCCTGCTTCAGTCCATGTAATACCATGGAGAAAGTACAAATTGCAACAGTGCCAGGGAAATGGGCATCCATTCTGTGGATAAAGGTATATCAAGCCTTGGCTTTCACCAAGAAGGTGCACGCTTCAAGAGAGGCAAAGAACCAAAACTGAGGATGAGTTCAAGAAGGTTTTCCATGAAAGAGGGACCCTCTGAGGGTACAGAAAAGAGCTGAAGGAGTCTTGCTACTCCCCACCTCCCATTTTTAGGACTCGGAGAGTAGGACTAGAGCAAGTGACTCCGGGAGAGACGGGACACCAAAACAGTGGGTCACTGGTCATTGAATGGCATGGGGGTGGGCACAGGGGGACAGAACCATTTGCTTATGTATAGACCCAAAAGGAGGAAATCCATATGTAAAAGGAAATATTTCCCACTACCTATAAAGGGAATTTTTTTGGAGCAATGGCTGCCAAGTCATTTTTCAGGCTTGATCACCAAGGGTCTGGTAGATGTCCTTAGTGAAAAACCAAGCACATATTATGTACATTCAATCACCACCCTTGGGGGGACACAGTTTCCTCTGATAGCCATTTGGGTTAAGTTCAGAGGCAGAGATGTTTCCGTGGAAAATAAAACCATTTTTTATGGTGAAGATACTAAGGTCTACATAGAAGGTGATCTGATCTGGGGAAAGCCAGTAGAAGAGCATGACTTGAACCCCCAAGCAGCTTGCAAGGGAATCAGAGTCATTGAGCTAGTGCTGAACAAGAAAAAAAAAGTTCTGCCTGAAGAAAAAAACACAGAAACTTGAGAGAGAAGTTAACACAACCAGGAGGCACGCAGATCATCTTAAAGGAGAACTTACAAGCACCAAAATGACCGTATCAGACACTGGCTGCCCCCTTCCTAGTGTAAATAATGTAGCCATTTCTCCATTAGGAGTTTTTTCCCCCTGACTTTCCTTCATATCTCTGTTTCTCACTTTGTCCCAACTCTGCTCTTTCCTAAAATTCCCCCGGCCCAACCCCTAGTCTAAGAAAAGTGCCGACCAACTAATATCCAGGTCAGAGCTTTAACAGTGACATTCTGAAATGAGTTTTGACATCTCCACCATGCAGACAGAAATAGTCCATAACTGCTAAATCCCTCTGGTTATTCATCTCTCCTTTCAGCTCCTTCTGTCCAGCACAGTCAGTGAACTTCACCCCTCTGTGGACAGCCAACACAAGAGCTAGACCTGCCATTTTAGGCTCATTCAAATCAGAACTCAGGCAAGATTTTAGCAAAGGCCTCATGTGGGTGTTGGCTCAGAGCTGCATTTCATTGAGAGAAAAGGTGTTTTTTCTTTCTCCCCCCACCCCCCTGAAGAAAAACAATGACTGAATGGAGGGGAAAAGTGCTCTATTATAAAGGATTTAGGTTGATATGGCAACAAAAGTTCTAAAAATGATGAAAAGCAAATGATATTCTCTAACTATATAAATAGCGGTGTCAAGTTGTTATGGAAACTGCCAAGTAAACTGGGTTAAGAAGGGGGCTACTTTTTCCTCTCTCACCAGAGCTTTCTGAAACAGCTTGCAGCAGCATATCCTGGTTAAAAAGGATGTAAAGCAGGTGGGAGAGGGGGGGATGGCTAGGAAAAGAGTGCTGTTAACAGCAAGATGAAATGTGTATGGATAACAGAAGTCATGCTGGGATAGAAGAAAGAATAGCTTTCACAGCCACCTTGGGATGTTTCCTTACCCACTACCACTCACTGCTTTGTTGTAAAGAGACAGAGCTACACACAAGATCCCTAGATGCTCTTTCCAGGGGTTGGTTCCCTCTGTTCAGACACTGTGGAAGGAAGCGATGAAGCTGTCTTCCATATCCCATTGCCACCCCCAGCCTGGGGAGCACACTGGAGAGAGATGGTGTCTGGTGGGTGTCGAAGGTGTGCTGCAGCGATTCTGGGCTTGTAAGGCAAACCCAGATCGCCTGAGGTAGGAAGGGTGGGGTGGTGAGGGGTCTCTGCAGTCCAAGAGCACGCTAAGATGGGGTGGTGTAATGAAGTGTAGCAGAGAAACTTTCCAAGTGTCTAATTCTAGCGTTGTGCTGAATGACAGCAATGAGGAGAGTGCCCCACCGAGTATTCACGGCAGTGTAGTGTATGTTGACAACACCGTCACTGCTGTAACTGAAGCTTGTGCAGAGATACTTGAGCTAGCTTGAATCAGCTCGCCGAGGTGCACTTAGCAGTGTAGTCACAGCCGCATGGAAGTCTTCAGCAGCTGCCGGACTCTCCTGAGAAACTAGGTAACTATTAAGGCAGTAGTCCTCTTCTGACCTCCGTGCAATACAGCCGGACTGTTGTCATTATTCAGTGTAGCTAATTGGTAGCTTGAACATATCTCTATATAGTGTAGACATCCCCAGTTATACTTCTTGTTCTGCCACCCTGTATCTTGCTAAATCATCTCATCTTCCTCGGTATTAACAGGATACAGAATAAAGGCAGGGTGATGTGGCACTTTGTAGACTAACTCACTGAGAGAGGCATAAACTCTCATAAGCTACAGCCTACTTCATCAGATGCTGTGAATGAACTGGCAAACAGGATGTTTGCACATCCTCTGAATAATAAATCTCTTCTAGTTAAATATGAAAAATATGTTGCTTCTCCACAAACAAACAATCATTTTATAGCATTACAGGATTTGACAACTCACGTGTATGAAGTCTTTATAACTCTACAAAGCACAAAAGATACTGAGTGGGATACCAAGCGACCCATATGCAAGGCTGTTCTTTGACACAGATTTACTTTCCAAACAAGCAGACCAAACATTCAGGTCACCATAGATTTCACAGATTTCTAGGGTTGTAAGGGACCTATTAGATCATCGAGTCCAACCCCCTGCTCTGGGCAGAAAACAGTGCTGGGGTCAGGTAACCCCAGCCAGGTGCTTGTCTAAGCTCTTTCTAAACGCCTCCAAGGTAGGGGAAAGCACCACCAATTGAGACTGAGTTGCAAATTGAGTTGCAACTAAAAACTAGCCATGCCCATGGCAAAGAATTTTCATTACCATCCCATGGAAGAAGGTCTCATCCAGGTTAAAAGGTGAGATCTGGCATTGCCAGATAGCGCATGTTTAGGTAACTGGGTTTGTTCTCATTTCCAGTTCACATCCTTAGGAATCTTCTCTGTGCATTTTCCTGTAACGAAAAGCAACTTAATTTTTTTGGAAGCATACCAGGCAGGTAAATGAACTAGTCACACTGGTATTGCTGTCCTGTTCTTGTCGCTGCATCTGGCCATGAAAACCATTGTGGTGATATAATTGCTTATGGTATGCACAGCTTGCTTATCTCTAGTTCCACTGATACAGCTCTCTGGCACCCACTCCCTCTCAACACAATCAAGATTAGAGTCAGATGGAATGAGGTTGTTGAAAGCATTTCCTTTCTTATTTCCAAAGATGCGGTAGCAAAGAAAATTGTAAAAAGGTATTACTATGTCAATGTACGGTGGGTATTCAACCCCCATAAAAAGGTCTCTGTCATATATTTGATTCACCTTTCTATGGCTTAATGGTCAGTATCCAGAGTTATGCCACAAGGGGTTACTGGAATGTGCTTTGTTCCCATGTATAAATAGATAGCTTTTAATAACAAGCTTTCAAAAGTATGCAGAAGTGAACAGGATGTTAAGACTGAGGGATCCTTTTCCTCTAGGGCTGTGCAAAAAAATTTCACACATGAAAAAAGAAAGTAAAAATCAGTAGTTTGGCTTTTTGCCAGCTTTACAAAAAAAGGAAGAGGGGGAAAAATCCTCTTTCACCTTGGGAGCAAGATTTTGCCTTTAGAGCTTCAACCAACAACAGCTTCCATTTGCTTTATGGAAGCATAAAATGTATGCACAATGGGGGAGGGCATGACCTGAAGGTCAAACAGTAAATTCTGCTCCATGCAAAACATTTCTGGAAGCTTAATCAGTTACAGTGTGATCATGTTGGGACATGGCTACTGCAGAAATGGAGGAAAAGGCAATGCTGGGGCAGAAAGGAAAGAAATCAGCTTGTTTTCTTGGTGTTTAGAGAGTATGATGGAGCTCTAATTTCTCACTCCACTCTCATGCTGCAGAGGGAGGAGACAAAGAGGCCAGGAAGATGGCTTTGTGGCCTAAGCATGTCAGTGCCTCTGCATCTCTAGTCCCCATCTGTCTGCATTTAGACTGCAGAGCCTTCAAAGGAAGGGCAGCCTCTCACTAGGTACTTGCACTTTACCTGGTAAAATGAGGGCCTTTTACATTATATCATATGAACAAAAAACAAAAAGAGGCATCAGAGACTCCATGCTGTCTGACAGGCACTTTGTAACTGCCCCGATTTTATGCAGGAGATGCTCAAATACCATACTGATGGGCAGCAGAATAAAAACTGTCTGATAGAAAAAAAAGTGATGCAAGGCACAAGGAAATGGAGAAGTAAGGATTCACTGTTTTACTGTACTGATCAGGATTTCTTTGGGAAGAGATGTGCCAGAAACAAAACAGAAGGAACCGGCTCAGGGATGGAGGGAGGAATTGCAGCAGAAGGGGCTGCTCAGCCAGGTGTCTTCTGGGCTCCCCATAGACCAGCATTTAACTGTTCAGCAGAGACACCAAAAACTCTATGATAAAGCAGGGGGCAGTGCGCACACCATTCAGAACCAGACTATGGCAATGAATATGTATCTTGAAAGGCACCCTGCCCAATATGGGTAGGTTTCATGGCCCCACCAGTGAAACTTTCCAGTATATCACAGGTGGGTTCTTGGCCCCTGCTAGTTGAGAGTACTCTGAATGACATCCTACCATGCTCAAGGTGGGGCAGCAGAAATTGGCTCATAATAACAAGCTGATGAATGCTATTACCTAGAAGTACAAATACAGCTTGCCATCACAGCTGGAAGATGAGAAAATTCATAATTTACTGGAACTAAGAACAGACTATACTACACAAGTGAGCATACATCGTGGTTGTGGACAAGGGTCCCAGGACAGCAGTGCTCACGGATTGTTGTCCCTCCAGAGAACAAATGTGCAGTGCATGCTGTGAGAAACTAAGAAGGTCACCAAATCTGGCCACATAAGAGGAGGTATCTGTTGTCCCCAGAAGGCAAGAACAGTCCTCTTCGTGCCTTCTCTGAGTGAAGGTATGGCCAAAGTGGATAGTAAAGGCTTTAAAAACATGAGAAATGGAATGAACCACCCCATTCATTACCAAGATGCATTCCTGTGGATGGCAAGGATTACTCAAAAAGGTCTTTGACATGAGAAAACAGGCATGGCTTGCTCATTCATGGCTCACCACATGCTATACCTGCACTGACAATGTACATTGGACACTGTAATAGAGCAGGGGGGCTGCAAGGGACAGAAAAGCAAAGGAGGAGAGAATGAAAGAGATAAAGAGAAACAAAGCCACCCAAACGTTAGGAAAAGGAAAGAATTCTGGCCACACTTCTCTCCTGCCACAAATGGTGAACATGACAATGGTGGTACAAGGAGAACGAAAGCAAAGCCACAGTGGCAACTATACAAGTGCCCATTGGCTTGTTGAACACGGTCAATGGCTGAAGGCTGCCTCCCAGAGCGAAAACCACAGGAAAGGAAAAATAATGTCAATGTTCCACTTTCCTCCCACTTCCCTCTCCCACTGTGTGGAAAAGGCAGTGGAGCTTCTCTTCAGGGTGGCGAGGAGGGGTAGGGACTTTGTGACAAAGGCAGGAGGAATGACTTCTTACTGCATGAAGCAGCTCTACATAGTGCATACCTTCTGGTCTGCTTCCTTGACAGCATGGTTTACTGATGAGCTGTGCTACCCTTGCTGATCCCCACCTTTCCCCTGCCATGCCGGCACATTAAGCCCTTCTGACACAGGAAAAGGAGAAGACTGTACCAGGAGCACGGTACACGGGTGCACATCATGGATTCTTTTTGCTGACTTTGGAACAGGGACAAAGAATACCTAACAGAAGGGTTACAGATAGGACTAACTGAATTGATATGGGTAAAGTTTAAATTGCTATCAACCATGGCCTGAAACTAAATCTGAGATGAAACTCACTGCATTCAGAGGTACAAATAAAGGCACCTTTCCATGAGTTTTCATATTTGCTTGCTTTACCTTTCTGGCCTGTCTGGGATCAGAGAGCAAAGTATTGAGAAAAAGGCTTACTGTGTGGTACTTTGGACCTGATTTAAGAGTATAAAGCAGCAGAAATGAGCACAGAGATGCACTGAAGGACTTCATGATACAAAGGCCAACTATTAGGTCAACAAAATAGATAATATTATGGGCCGATTTTGGGTAGTTAACCACTTGGCTGATCAGGTCCTGAGCTTAGAGACTCAGAAGGCCCATCTACATTGGTTACACTCAAGTTCCTTGTATGTTGGTAGCTATTATCCATTTTAAAACGGGGAATAATGCTAGAGTCTGTAACAACATTTCATAGCGGGCACAATGATAAATGCAGCCATAGGTTGAACAAGACAGTGCTGGATTCTGTAGTGGGGTTTGATCTTGTCTTAAGCGATACCTCAAAAGAAGAGCAGCACAATGACAGGTCATCTCTTACTTTGCAACAGCCCTATGCAACTCCAACTGTCTTGGCATCATTCAGTGATTCACCTTTAGTCCCTTCCAGTTGCTTCATCCTGAGTGGGCTGTGAGGCAATGCCAAGTTCCAGAAAGATGTTACTCTGTTTTTCTGCTTCCTACAATTCCTTTTTCCCCCACACTGTGATGTGGGTCTCTTCAGGCAGACTGGACAAGGAACCGGACAAACAAATTCATAACATGTTGCATCTGAGTAGTTAGTTTCATAGTTCTGGACACGTTCATAGTTCTGGACACGTTCAGTAACTCTAGAGGTATCTGCCAGATTTCTGCCTCTCTACAGAGTGACACACATGTATAGTTGCATACATGCATGTACATAGATAAACCCGTGTGTATTTTCATATATTTGCACTACAGGATAGTGAAATAAAGTATTAAATAAGAAGCAGGCTCATTCAACAGGTTTTCTGGCAGGTCAGTCAGGAAATAGGGAAAGCGTTACATTCTATTTTTAGTAGCAGCGCATTGTACCCAGCCTTAACACCTTTTCTATTTCCAATGCTCTCTCCACCCATTTCTTAATGCTATGCTCCTTCTGGAACCATTGTTTCTTCCCAAGACCAGGATACTCTCCCAGTGTCCTGCTGTTTGTATACCTATTTACTGCATCTCACTGTTGAATTTAATTTCTGGACTGCACCCGTGACTGGGCATGGGAGTTTGTAATTATGGAACAGCTGATTTTTTAAAAATCTTCCATAGAAGTCAAGGAAAATCCTTCCCTAGAGAGGATATCTATGAGCCTGTCTGTTATGCTGCACATTGGAGGCTAAAAGGTCATCATAAACAAGCTCCTGGCATATACCATACTTTTCAAAATGTTGCCTTTCTTTGATGCTGAAAATGCTTTGCATAGTTTGCAGATGCATAAGGCTGTTACGTAAAACATCACATGAGGGTAAGGACTTTTGCAAATAATAAAACTGCAGACTAGTTGGAACTGGTCCCCTCAGTTAAATTTTGTTAAGCAAAGTGAACTATACACCCACACAAACTATGCACACTTGGATCAAAACAGGGTCTCCTACATACTATGGCAGGGAGGGACCTATTCTAGTAGGAGAAGCAACTGCTATTCTACAGTATTTCTCCATTTAACACATGCTTTCCCTTATATAAAGGATTAGATTACTCTGTGCACTGGTCCCGAGTCTGGCACTGACTCTGCCCCTCCAGTATCCCAGAACTATAGGGGGCAGGAGGGCACTGATTTCCTCAGAACCCATTTAGCATGGCCCTTTGTATTTTGCTATGCCTGCCCTGGACCAGACATGCCTGCCTCCAGACCCCAGGGCAAACTTCCTGTTGGGCAAGTAAAGAGGCAAAGTTGCCAGCTATGCATTTGCCAACAAGCTCTTCTGTGCCAGGTTTGCATAAGAAACTGTTCAAAAGTTCACCAGAAGTAAAGGGCAGTGCTCATGGACGAATACATGCTGCAGCCGCCTCAAAATCAATACCCTAAAAATGTCACAGTAACAGGACATCTTCAGTTTGGGACATTCAGAACCTGCTAATGCAACCACCTTCATTCAAATGAACTGTCTAGGATGCAATTAAAAATAAGGAAGTAACAAGACAAGACCTTATTTAATTTATTCCTGTGGTTGGCCTCGTTAAGATGCAATATAATGAATCTGGTGGGTTCTTGTCATACAAATTAAGGCTTTGTCCCCAGGCTACTTGATCAAGTCATTATCTAGGAACAGAGAATCCCACAAATCCATTAACACAGGAAGGACAATAAGGCATCAGATGGAACAAGAGAATTCCCCCTCACTGTTCGATTGCCTAATCCGGAAGCGTAATAAGGTTTGCAGCGAGATGCACACAGGCAATTTATTTAGAACAACTTCCCTTTTCTCAGGCATCTTTCAGAACGACTCATATTTCGTTCCCTACCCAAATTTCTTTACATACATCTCTTTCATCACTAAATGGCAAATCCCAGCAACTGTGATTTGAACAAAGACAATTTTTGATAGTTGTTTCACCATGTAGGTACATTTCCAAGCCAAATCCCCAAGTCCAGCTGAGTGTAGCAGCAGAAGTGCCTGGAAGCCACTTCTCTGCTTCCTTATTCTTCACATTGACCTCAGGCCAAACTTACAATGGTTAGAATGGTCCTCAAGAGACCGTGCCCCTTAGTTCTGCCACTTCTCATCCTTAGAAATGCTGCCAAACCTGACACGATGAAAGAACATGACGCACAGCATCCCCAAACCAGCATGTTTCTTGTCCAAACCAAGAAATGTAAAACTTTACCAGCTTGCTGTAAGTTGATTAAAGTGGATCAGTGTGTTTTGGGAGCTGGCTACTGCACTTTTTCCACTTACTGTACAGTACAATGCATAATGCAGTACATAATAATGAATAGCTTGGGCCACTTTTTCAAAGAAGCCTTATACTGGCCTCTATTTGTGCAATCACTTCCATATGTACACATATTCTGCATTTACAGAACTTGTCTGTACCCAGTTTACATGTGCAAATGGTGTTCTTTGAGCACAAACCCTATCGCTCCCACATACAATGTTGGCACTGGGTTATGCCAAGTCATAAGCCCAGGCTCTAAAATTTGTTCACATGCCATTAAGCCGTCTTTGCTAGAGCACCAATGGAGCCTAATCCTCTGTGTCCTGACAACTACAGTACAGCCTCTATCAGTATTTGGGATCATCTCTTATAAGTTCATTAGCTTCACATAACATTACTGTTCAGCTCTGGAGAGTTGTACAATACAGCCTAAGGTCACATTGTTAGATTTCTGCATATCAGCCAACATGCAATACTATACCACTTTAGGACAATAGATGGTAAACTCTTAGCATACAATATCCAGAAGAGTTTTGTATAATATTTTCTAAGTCATTGAAAGTGCCTGTTTGATATTATAGTAAGTTATAGACAAAGTGCCCAACATGAGACACACTCAGAGGGGTGGATTTTCTGGTCTACTCGGCCCAATTTTGTTATACATAGTTGAAGGATGGAGAATTGCCCCTTCATAAGAGTACTTTGTCAGAGGGGCACTACTATCACCAGCCCACCTCTCACAAATAGAAGCAAGAGAGAGTAGCACTTTCACTGGGACATCACAAAAAGTAGGCAGAGCTAACTCTGATGTGGGCAGAGCCAAGCAGCCTGGAATTTGTGCCAATTCAGCAGTGTACTTGTCCCAGGCAGGGAGCCCCTGCTGTATTAAAAACTGCTTTTCCTTGGCAGAAGTCCAGCCCTGTCCACTCCAAAAAGGTGGATCCTTTCTCTATTACAGCACACAAATCACTTCCGCTTGTGCTTTGGGGATGAGTCTGGTCCAATGTACATGGGAGGAAACAGGCTTATCTTGTTTCTGCCTCACAAGGACACATCCCTGGAGAGGCGGCCACTGGGTTACTTCTGAAGACATTGGAGATTAAGGGACTTGCCTGCTAGTTGGCTGCTGTCCCCTTAAACCAGCTCCTGTTTTCACCTGAACCCAGAGGCAGCACTTTGGCATCTACAGATAGGTGCTGTACAAATAGAGATAGCATAATGTGACATCCCGTTGGGAAGCCTGCTAACTGATCACGGAGCGACCCAAACAAAAAACAGAGTCCGGATTTTGGATTAGAGACCTGATCACTGAAGCCAGTCAACGTGCAGGTACAGAGTGTCTCAACCGTGGCTTTACGAGCCAAAGATTCAGGTTTTATAGCAGCTGGTGTTAGCCTCGGCAAGTCTGGGCTTGCAGCTTGACCTCCCCAAGGTGCTCGATTGTGTGGCAGAGGGAGGCGTAAACAAGCGGCTGACGGCAGAGCGCGCCCGGGACCGTTACAGTTGGGAGAACTCTTCAGGTGAGCGATTGCTGTCAGAGCAGACTACAAGCTGCTGAACTGAAAGAGTCTCGGTAGCAGCTTCAACAGAGTATTTCAGTGCAAAGCAGTCCATGATACAAAACTGGGGGATTAGTCGTGCACTCAGCCCTCTCTACTTTACCCAGAAGCTACAGGAAAGTATAGCAGATGAGGGTTCCTCTGCACGGTGCTGAGTACACGTTTCTGGGTTAGTAACACAGATAACAAATACATCCTTCATTCGGGGCTAAGGAGTGGTATAAAACTGGTATAAAGTAAGGAGTGTATAAGCTTAGCCTCAGGCTTGAAACAACCACTGATCACAGTTTAGAAGCAAACCCATGCTGCAAAGATCCTGCACACTGAGAGACATCTCATCAGCAAAGCTGTCCCTTGGGGGGGCACGAATTGGGGTGACCACCCCAGGTCCCTGTGCTTTGCAGGGCCCCGTGGACAGTGCTGTACAGGCTCCACAGACAGCACCGTACCGAGGGCACCGCCACTCTGCGCAGCCACCGTGCACCACCGACTTCACGCTCTGGCCGCTCACCATCCCGCTGTCATCCCCCCACAGGCCCCACACAGGCTGATATGTCCTGGGCCCCACACACCCTTAGGATCTGCTCAGCTCATCAGTCAGGATTTAAACCTGGATTCCCAGTCTGACATTTTCAGATGGAGTCAAATTCTAGGCTGTGCACCTTTGTGATTATGCCCAATTTGGTGTGGCTTCAGCCTGCACTCCACAGTCCCTGAACTAATGTCTTTTATCCTACAACACATTGTTCTGATTACCTTCTCTGAATTATATTGTGTATTGATTCCAAGACACAGTAAATCAATAAGTGCTCTTTGCAAATTCATTCCAGCTTTTCCTTGTATGTTTAAAAATAAAAAAGTGTTCCCCATTGTGCATCATGTCACAGTTCTCTTGACAGGCAGATGTCTTGTCCCTCAGCTTGCCATCAGAAGGTGTAGATTACCAGTGCAGCATTAATCTGCCAAAGTAGAGCCCTTAAATCAAGATGCTGCTACTTCACACTCCAAAAGTTAGATTTCTTGTTATACACAGTGAGTTAAAATGGTTGCCACTAGCTGTGCCATAGAATAAGTTTCATTCTAACAAAAACATTAACATTTTGACTTTTTCTAATAATTTTATGTCTGAGATGCACTGGTTCAGGAACAAAAAGCCTAATTCTATGCATGAAATCTACCAATTTTGTAACCTTTCTTATGGGTAATCACTGATATTGCGCATTATAGACATTTAACTCCATTTTATATAAAGATGCTTTCAAGTTTGTGAATTTGTATCTAATTTTAAGAAACATCATGTTATATTTTTTAAATCTGTGTTTACATGGTTTTTGCCATAGCTATTATCCTGTATTTTCCCATAATCTGATGGACTGATATAGCATACAGCAGTAATTTTTACCCATATAATCTACACATTTCTTGAAACTTTCCACTTTGTAAAACAAATCTAGTGAAGTGAAACTTTTCAGCCAACATTTTCACTGGATGGAAACTCCTTGACAATACAGATGGATACAAGGAAAAACACAGGATCAGAATGAATATTCCATTTTTTCAATGGGCTTCGATAGGTGTGAAACACTACAGTAACTTTGTTGACCTTAAGACACAATGTGACCTGGGTTACCTAACCACACACGGAAACAAGAGGTGTAAAGGACCCACAGACTACCCTGCACAGGCTGTTCACATAGCAGACTGTGGTCAGCAGGGAGGAATACTGAGCATCCTTGGAAGTGCTACTCCCCATACAGTACAGATGGATGGGAGGCAGACCGTAAATGTGCCAATTCTCAACTTCATACACCACTTCCTGTGTGCCAGCCAGCACAGCTAGAGGTGTCATGGAAAGGGTTGAATAATCCACACCAAAAATAAGTGAAGCCCAAATTACTTCATACCACTGCAAGGTGTGGGGGAGGGAGCTGGGAAAGGAGTTATGCTTTGGGGGCAGCACCACTATGAGCTGACTTGGGGAGGTTATAGTAAAAAAACAATAAACCACAGTCTAGACCTTGACATCATTCACTTCTACCTGAAACATCTCCACCACTGAAATGGCTTTCTTAGTGGCATCTGAACAGCCATGCATCCAAAGAGTGGCCCCAAAGAGGCCCCTTGACAGAAGTGGAGTATTTATTATAGGACGCAGGCAGAAGTGCAGCTCTCGGCTGTAACCCATGGCTCTTTGCAGGAAGTGCCATGAGTTACAGCGATCCCCCAGGCCCAAAAGATATTCACTGTTGGGTCCCGGGAACTGGAGGATTTAGCTGCAGTTTAGAGTGGCTGTGAGTCTGCAGCCACTCTCCCCTAGCCCAGGCCATCCCCCCTCCCAGCTCAGGGGCTGGTTTCAGAACGGGTGGAAGGGAGCAGAGGGAGCTCATTCTGGGGGTTGCCCAGCTGGCATTGGAGGATGGGGCAGGTGCATTGGAGCCACACCTCCCTGTTCCCACCATGTGCTCTCAGATGTTAATTAAGGCACTCTGCTTTGGAGCACTTTCATCTGAACTTTCTTGTAATGAGGATTCAGATTGCAGGATTGGCCCCTTTTAAAGCACTCTGCAGCTGTGCATTTGTGTTAGGTTATGGCTGTAGAGCACTTTCAGGGACCAGATCAGGCAAAAATTGTCACTCCTGGCTGTGCCTTTAGGTGCCCATCGCTCACTTCCTTGCCCACTCTACCGCTCCTACTTGCTTATTGCTCCTACTAGAGAACTTGGCATTTTCAGGTTTTTGGTCACTGGTCAGCAGAGCCAAAGGAACTTAGGGGTGAGATATGTCAAATGTGGCATCTTGTTTACAAGATGTTCATGTATGAAATTTCCCCGCATAACTCTTTCGCTTGGTTGGAGGGCAGCAGGGCAGGCCCTATGAGGAGAGGCTGAGGGACCTGAACCTGTTCAGCCTCAGCAAGCGGAGGCTATGGGGGGGATTTGGTGGCTGCTTACAAACTCGTTAGGGGAGATCAGCAGCAAATAGGAAGGGTCCTATTCTCCCCAGCAGCACCTGGGGTGATGAGGAACACTGGCCAGAAGCTGCTAGAGAATAGGTTCAGGTTGGAGATTAGGAGGCACTATTTCACTGTTAGGGTGGCTAAGATCTGGAACCAACTTCCTAGGGAAGTGGTCCTTGCTCCTACCTTGGGTAAATTCAAAAAGAGGTTGGATGAACACCTGTTTGGGGTCATGTGATCCCAGCGTGTGCTCCAACCAGTGGCAGGGGGGTAGACTAGATTATCTATTCAGGTCCCTTCTGACCCCTAACTACTATGAAACTATGAAACCATGAAACAATGGAGTTCACTCCTGTGCAGGTGGCTGTAGGACAAGGATCAAGTTCCAGCGAAGTGCACTCCTTGATCTGTCAATGATTGGAAGTGCTTCTCTTAGTGTAGCGCTTCTCACCAATCTGAGCCCCATTTTGGCTCACGTCAGGCCAACAAAATATTACAAGAGATAATTAGTTCTTAAAAGAATGACCTTTTCCTTAATGAACTACAGTTGCCACCTTATGTGCCATATATCCCATCAATAGAAATACACGACAATGGGAACAAATGTGTTTCCTTCAGTAGCATGCAGAAACCCAGGCTAAGCTTTCCTGTTAGACTAAGCAGACTGGGAGACTCCAGCGATTCTGCAATTAAATAGCCTGCAAAAGTCTCTCAAGTCACAGCAACTTTGCAGGAAATGGATACACACCCTGATTATCTGACTCGATTCGCTTTGCGTATCAGCAGAGGGCAGCAGCTCAACATGGATGCTTTCCCTAATGAAAGGGATCAGCAACTTCTCTCCACCTGGGAGCAATTTTTCCTACAGGCTTCTGCAGGCACAAGAAGTCACAGGATTGTTGTGTGTTATATTAACAGCTCATCAATCCCACATTCTTAAAACAAACCCAAGCACCTCTCTGTAACAGGCTGTCAGTGCTTACTTAAAACCCCTATCCTGTTTGCAGGCAATCCTACTACTGGGGAGATAGTGCATTGTGCTGACTCACGGCTGCTGGTAGTTTATAATCTCCTTTAGGAATAAAGGGAGGTGGAAGTGACTGTCCAAAGACAGAGGTCCTAGGGCCTGGACCGAGCAGTCATTACGAAGGATCCCGGGGGCAGTCAAAAGTAAGGAGAAGGCCTGGGCCAGAATAGCGTTTCATGTGGTTCTTTTTTGGTGAGTTACAACCCTGTGCCAAGGACCAGTGCAAGACTTAAACATGGTGGCAGAGGGTTTTGGTGGCCCATGTGCAGGCTTTGCACAGATGTGCACTTCACACCCTAAGAATAAAATTCAACCACACCACAGGGGTAAGTTTTGATCTAATACATGGCACACGGACGTTGTCAGCAGCAGCATAAGGAAACACCTGATCAAATCCTCTTCTTCCTGGGTATAAAACCCTGCTTTCCTAACAGCAAAGACTCAAAGAGCTCTCCCCAAAAGCTTAGAAAACAGCATTGCTCCTCCAAAGCTTGCAGACAAGCAAAAATGACCCCTCCTGAGGAGGTTACCCATGTCAGAAGCCTCTTCAAAACCACCCAGCAAGGACTTCAGGAAATAAAGGGGAGGAAAACCCCCTATCAGAATGAGAGTATCAGAGCTAGGTACAACCTGGAAGAAAGAGCAAGCAAAGTACTGCACATAGAGTGACATGGCTGGAGCCATGTGCCCAGATGCAGGCATGTGAGTTGCTGTACATTGACCACCTCCCTCTCACAAGAAAGAGCTGCAGAAACATGCTGGGAGTGCTGTGGAGTATTTCTTTGCCACACCTGCCTTGGCAAGCTTAGATAGGCCCCAGAGTGAGTGAAAACTATGCACCACAGCTGATCCCAGGATCTAGAGTTAGGACAGGTAGCATCTGTTCTGTTGTGTGCTTACTTTTCTTAAGTAAACAGCAGAGCAAACATATAAATCTCAATAACTCCTAGCCGCTCCCTGCTTTTTACCAGCTTCAAGCCATGCCACAATGGAAAGCCAGAACACACACACACCCATCCCCCAGTGGCATTTTTGCTCCCCCTCTGTTATACCGGCATTTACTAGATACGGTGCATCCCCTGGTTGGTCTAATGCAGTGATGCTCAACCTTTTAGCCCCATGGGCTGGATGAGTGGCATGGGGACAATCCACAGACCGGGTTGGGCCCTGCATGGCAGGATTGGTCCCCCATGCTGCCCCAGTCAGCCCCATGCCGCTCTGTACCACCCAGATTGGCCCCATGAGCTCCTGGTTCAGCCCTGCACTTCTCTGATTGGCCTGATGTAGAGCACAGGGTCATGCTATCCAGCCTGCAGGCTCCCCACAGTTCTGGAAATTTGGCAGCAGGGGAACAGCAATTATCTGCTACCGCTCCCCCGCTCCTGAATTTCCAGACAAATCGGGAACCCACAGCCTGGATGACATGGGTCTGCGGGCCAGGGGTTGAGCACCTCTGTTCTAAGAGGCCCAAATCCCCTAGACCTGAGACGAGCACCCCAACATGATCACCCTGGCAGGCCTCCCATTCACCACAGGACTGAAGAACTATTGGTGAGCATGGGCAGTGCTGGTTACAGTCTCCCCATATTTATTTTTCCCCTCTGAAAACTTTTTTTGTGTTCGTAGCTTAGTCTTTCCTACCTACACCCTTAACCACCCACCTTCTACAAGTCCTTGGCCTTTCTTGCCATCCTCAGTGAATAAACTAAATGAAGAAGGCCATCACACTAGAGTGCTACCTGCCTCACCCCCTCGGGGAAAGGACCTCCGGCAGACTAGTCCCTGGTTCAAAATAAGGAAAAAGTCACCCTAGCATTTCTGCACTACTTATGCCCTCTCCAGGCCTGGACATCCTGTTCGTATCCAGATTTTCCATCTTCAGCCGCTTGTGACACATATAGAAAGACAGCATTTATTTTTAACCTCAAGGGAGTCACCAAGGGTAGAGTTTCATACAGAGAACCAAGGAGCAGCCAGGCCAGATCACATTTTCTCAAAATGTTAGTAATGTTATAAATTAATGCATGCTCAGTCTGCTTTCTTCAGTTCTGTCACAAAAAAATTCCTGTCTGTCTACGGGAGGTTCCAGACAAAGCTCAATGAAATCTTCTGCATCCTCGAAGGCCTATTTTCAGGCTGATCTCCTAAGAACATTTCCCCTTAGACGGACGGGCCCCAGCCCTGCAAAACAATTACAGGACAATGTTTATGCCTGTGCTCATCACAGTCAGCAGCACTTAGCTCTTCACTCCTGACCTGAAGCCTGTTGAAGTCAATAGAGAAAGGGTGGCTTAGCCCACACAGCACTTTTCATCTATACCTCTCAGAGCACTGTACAAAAACAAGTAATAGCTTTTCCCTTTTTTATGGGTAAGGAAAACAAGCACAGACTTTCCTGAGGTTACACAGCAGATGCGTTGCAGGTGTTGGGAAGAGAACCCAGATTTCCCAAGCCTCAATGGTTGATGCATTGAACATCAACAAGTCCCCATATATGAGTCTGAGGGTTGGGACTTTAGACTATAAGATGTTCAGTGGCAGGGTAAGTGGTTTTACAGCTCAGTACAGCACTCAGGCACACTCATATGGCTTCAGAAATAATTCAACAGCCACAGACCCTCCAACTAAATACTTTCCCAGTTTCCTTTCCATGGTTCAAGCCGTTTTCATGGCATTACCTAGCTTTCGGTTATATTTTTATTCCTGACATTTCCCTAGCGCTCACTCTTCAAGGAACTCTTGATGTCAAATGATTGCATGCTTCCTCCTCCTTCTTTCAGAGGTATTCAGTGACCATGGTCCTCATCCTAATCCCCCCAAAACTGAACTATTAAAGAAGAAATGGGCAGCTCGATAGCCTACACTATCACGAGTATCACGGAAAAATCATCCAGGAGACAGACACTGGAACCAACCCTTTTGGCTCCTAAACTCAGTCTAGGAAAAACTTTCTGCAGGGATTTCCTTTTATCAGACCAGATTCTGAAATACTATGGCTGCCTTTATAGACCCCTGTTTTGGGGTGTCCCCCGGTATTTCATGGCTCCACTAGTATAGCAATGACAGGGGCAATAGCATGCACGTAGCACCGTGTCATATAACTCTCTAGAGAATATGTCTGAGTAATCCTGTGGTAGAAATCACAAGCTCTGGTACCCTTTCTCTGCTAGTGCCTCTATCATTGACAGAACAAGGAGCAGATGGTTTCTGGTTACAGCAAGGGAGGTTTAGGTTGGATATTAAGAAAAACTCCCTCACTAGGAGGGTAGTAAAGGACTAGAACGGGTTACCTAGAGAGGTGGTGGAGTCTCCATCCTTGGAGGTTTTGAAGGCCCAGCTCAACAAAGCCCTGGCTGGAATGATCTAGAGTAATAAGTTTGCAAATGGTGTAGGAAGAGAGCAGGAAACCTAGCTGACCCAGCTACAGCTGGTTCTTGTCTGTCGAGCTGGAAGAGTCACTGAACAGATGGCCCCAAAGCAGGAGCAGGCAATCATTTTGGTTGGAGGGCCACTTTAGGAGAGTTGGTGAGCTGTTGCAATCCAGAGGGAAGGGGGAAGGGGTGCTGCTGACCTGGCCCAGCATGGTGGAGAGGGGGGATGCAATCGATCCTATCCAGCCCAGGCCTGTCCAACCCTACACCCACCGCTGGGGGTGCTGAACCAAGTGCCCATGGCTGGGACCCCCGCAGATAGGACGCACTTGGCCAGGCAAATGGGATGGGACCACAGGCATGTGGGGAAGGGCAGGTGGGCGGGTTGGGGGTGGGGGGAAGTGGGCAGGTGGGGGCCAGGGCTGTGGCCAGGACTGCCGAGCTGTCACTGCCCAGTGATCCCAGCCTAGGCCCCTGCCTACCTATCTCACTCCCAAGTGCCACTCCCTGCCTGCCCATGGCCCCATCCCATCTGCCTGGCCAAGCACTCCCTGCCCATGATGGTCCTGGGCCAGTCTCCATGGAGCCCCTGGCTGCCTGCTTCATCTGCTGGTAGGCGTGGGGTGGATAGGCTGGGATGCCCAGGCAGCAGGGCTGGATCCAGCAGCAACGGAGATGCTAGCGGCAGTAATCAGAAGAAGCCACTGCTGCAGAGGCTGCCAGGCAGCGGAGTCTGGCTGCTATGCTGTCCCTACCCCGCTACACACCCGAGGGTGGCAGGACCAGCCTCACAACCTGGCTCAGGCTTCCCCCCGTGCCCAAGTCGAGCACGGCCAAGCAACTGGCCCTGGGCCAGATAAAATACCTTGGTCAGTTGGATCCAGCCGGCAGGCCATATTTTGCCCATCCCAGTCCTAAAGGCAAGGGCATGGAGTTTTTTTTCCCTAGCACTGGTTCTGGAGTTGGGCATAAGCCTGGTGCATTACCTATAGCTTGCTTATAGGTGGCAGCACAGGGAAACCAACAGAGTTACTGAACTCTGCAAAGCATGCATGCAGGTCTGTTGATGTTTGTGGGGTTGCCTGAAAGGTTTATTGCATCTAGGACATCAATCACTTTCACTTTAAAAAAAAAAGAGAAAAGAAAAATTGGTTATGAAACCAACTGAGCTCTCAGCTAGTCAAGATAGCAGAACAGAGTCAGGAATCACTTGTCAAAGAAACAGTAGGTCTCTATCATATTGCAGCAGTTAGGAGCTACATCAAGATAAGATTGACACTTTAATAGATGATACTTAGGTTGTGTGTGTGTTTTGGTAGACATCACAATTTTGTTCTGAGTTGTACAGTTTCAAATAAGGGGACATGGGCTCCTGGTAGGGATTGCTAGAGGTTACTCGGATGCCTGTAAAACCTCTACTTCTCAAAGCTCTGGACATTATAGTCAAAACCTGGCAGTGTTTTACAAGTTTTCTGACACTTGGGCTTTTTATTTATTTTGTTAAAATAGAGCTGCCAATACTCGTCCATGAAACGGATTGCCTCCCCATATATGTGCCAAAGTTACTTGATTGCATGACTGTGCAGCTTGACCTTGCAGTGCAGAAGCATAAAGTTGCATGTGGTGAAAAACATAACTTTTGTGTCCCTTTGCTAGGAAGAACTTTGCTCCAGAGGAACCTTTGTCTGCTCAACTCACAGAGCTGCTACTTACAAGCACCGATTTCCTATTCTGAATGTAGATCTTGACCCTTCTGTCCCCAGCCAGCATTTTGCACAAACAAAAGAGCATCACAAAGAAGTCAACGCCGGATGTACCTACAGCAAATAAATCTCTTTCTTGCTGACAAACAGAGAATAAATTGCCTGCTTGCACGTCATGTCTGGTTGCCTAACCAAAGCTGTCAGTCATGACTTTACCTCTAGAAGCCTGCCCAAGAGACAGGGCAGGAGGGCTGTAAAAGTGACATCACTAATACCAAAACAAGGAATGACACGATTTCCTCTACCACCTCCTTTGCTTGAATCCAAGACATTCCTATGAATTTTGTACAAAACAAAACTCGTACTCGTCAAATCCTTGATGACTGCAGAGCGTATTCTCTTGATTTTCAGCTGATTAACAGCAGAACAATACATTTAGAATCAGCTGTGCTCAAATCCCTATTTCCCTTTCTGCAAATACTGCAGTCCATAAGGTCACCAGCATGAACATCTGTGGTAACAGTGAATTTTAAGTCATCAGCAGG
>NW_005842552.1:312757-316377 GCF_000455745.1 Alligator sinensis
CGATCGCCGCGGAATTCTTGAATGAGACCATTTGCATCTGAAACCCTCATTCTAATTATACTCATCCAATCAGAAGATAGAAGCAACCCTATGCGACCTACATATCCAATCAAAAAGTTGTTCCTTTCTTCAAATTTCAAATGCTGACTACTACAAACTGATCATGAGCAAGCAATGCACCAGGAATTATGGGCAGAAATGATTATGGATTGAAGCACTGGAAATCTGTGCAAACTTTATGCCACTGCATTCAGTGGGTAGAGTATTTTCTGTGATTTATTTGTCAGTTTGCTCTGTGGCTTAACACTACCGCAGGCTACCAACATTGCTTTCCTAAAATGGTTTTCATCATTAGACATGCTGGGCTGCAACTTCACATTTATGCTAGCTGATTGTGCTGTGCATATTTGTACCAGCTGAGACTCTGGCCCACACAATTTTATTTAAAAACAAATCGATTTTCAGATTCTAAAAAAAAGTCACAATATGGGACATTAAACAGGAAGAGAAATTAGGATATGGCATTACGGGATGATTGGGTAAGAGTAGATAGAATAGCTATGGTACCTCTAAACACATTATCTCATAAAGACTTACTTCTGATGAAAGATCGTTTGAGGTGTGAGACCAAATGCTAAGAGCCCCCGCCATCTTGCTCCTTGTCTTGATCAATGGCAGTGTCCTTTATTAATGCCTTTTGAATGCCCTGGTGCAACAGGGTGGACCACCTAGGAAAGGAGGGAGGGATACTTGTTTGCTTGCCACACGATGCAGCAGGGAGTTGAAGGAAGGGGTGTGTAACATATTTCCCTGGGGCTGGCTGCTTGGCTTCTGCAACCTGCTCAGGTCAGAAAAATAGCTTTATTTTATGTTTGAAGGATAAATGGGGTCCCAAAAGAAGGCTTAGGTTAGCCTCTGGTGTGGTATTAGTCTTTCTTGAACCAGGCCAGAAACTTGCATGTGGTGGAGGTGATAAGCAGCTGAGAAACTGAGCCCATAGCAAAGGAAGAAGATGGTAGCAGCAAGACTGTCTGGTGGGTCCCTCCTATTAGAATAGGGACACTTTCCTATCAAGGAGATCACTGGCAACAGCAGACCTAGGCTGTCCTTTGGCAGCTGCTGCAGGTTCAGTAGCAACAGACAGAGCCAAAGCAGCAGGGCAGGGGCCCACTAATGCCAGCAATGGAGGGATGTGTGGAAGGGGACAAAAACTGGCAAGAAACGGTTAACACAATCAGGGGCAAATTCTGAAGTGTGTAAGGGTATGAGCTTCCAGCCGGGCTTGCTGCATGAGTTCTGCCAGCTACACAAAATCAGAGAAGTTGGACTGAAAGGGACCTCCATAGGTCATCTAGTCCAAGCCCCTGCCTGAGGCAGGATCATCCGTAGCAACACTATCCTATACGAATCCATTGTCTGGCCACGGTTAACTCTGAGACAACACCCTAACCTGCCACAGGTAAAACAGTGTGGGACTATGGCAGCCAATATCCTTCTTCCGTAAAGTTGGTAGTCTACACTGAAGAGATCCCAGAGGGCCATGGCCCCCGCTACAGAGGAAGGCAAAACTCCTACAGTCTGTACCAATCTGACCATGGGGTAAATTGCTTCTGGTGATCGTTCTGACCCCGAGTGCAGGGGCAAAACCCTTTAGCCAGGAACCTCTGGGTTTAAATCTCAGCAGGAGCACTGGCACAGTCCCGTCAAACTCCCCAGCTTTGATTGCAGGCAACACCCAATGCCTCTGAGGAAGGCTTACAAAAAACCCCAATGTACCAGAGGGGTACCAGAGGTGTCGGAAGAATCAGGGAATTCCCTCCAAGCTCCATGTGGCAACCAGCAAAGCCCAGAAGCATGAGAAATACCTACAGTAGAACACAGGCATTGCTATGCCTAGATCACCTCTTCTTGAACACCTCCAGTGATGGAGAGCCCACAACTTCCCTAGGCTGGCTGTTGCACTGTCTCACAGTTCTAGCAGTAAAGTTCTTTCTGATATTTGATCTAAAGCGACTTTGCTGCAACTTCAAGCCATTGGTGTATGCTCTATTCTGCAGCAAGAGAAAAAAAAAAGTGTTTTCGCTCTTCTTTATGGCAGCCCTTCAAGTACTTGAAGACTGCTATCATGTCCCCTCTTCAGTGCTTTCTCCACAAGCTGAACATGCCTAGCTCTTTCAGCCCTTCCTCATATAACTCACTTTCCAAGCCCTTGATCATCTTTGTTGCTTGCCTCTGGACCCTCTCTAACTTCTCCATGTGCTTTTTAAAATTTGGAGCCCAAAACAGTATACAATACTCTAGATGAGTCTAACCAGTGCTGAGTAGAGAGGCACTATCACCTCCTTTGTCTTGTACCTAATGCATCTAAGTGATGCAGACCAAAACTGCATTTGCCTTTTGTGCAGCATCATCACACTGAAGTTGCGCTGTTCTTCAAGGACATGATCCTCGAAGCCCAAAAGAAGTCCATGCCCATGTGGAGGAAAGGTAGCAGAAGAGCTGGTAATCCCTCTTGGCTTAATGGAGATATCATGGTCCTCTTGAAAAAGAAGGAAGAGGCATACAAACAATGGAAGCTTGGGACAGTCCCCAAGGAGGACTATACAACAACAGCCCGCACTTGCAGGGAGAAGATTAGAAAGCCTAAGGTGAAGACTGAATTTAAACTAGCTACAGAAATCAAGGACAATAAGAAGTCCTTCTTTAGATATATAGGGAACAGGAGGAAACAAATGGAAGTATGGGGCCATTGCTTAAGTACTTGGAACAGCTGAATACCAACATGCAGGAGAAACCTGAACTCCTGAATGACTACTTTGATTTGGTATTTCACTGGACTAAGGGAAAAATCATACTAGATAATGTTCAGAATGGGCATGGTGGGAATGACTGCCTTCCTACTGTTGATGTTGAGCCCATATGTCATCAGTTAGGAAACTTAGATATTTTTAAGTCAGCAGGACTGGAGGAACTTCATCCAAGAGTGCTGAAGGAGCTGGCTGAAGTCATTGCAAGGCCTCTGGTGAAACTCTTCCAAAACTCGTGGTGCTCGGGGGAGGTCCCTGAAGACTGGAAGAAGGCCAATGTTGTGCCCATCTTCCAGAAGGGGAAGACCTGGGTAACTATAGGCCAATTAGCCTAACTTCTATCCCAGGGAAAATCCTGAAAAAAATTAATCAAGGAGTCTATGTGGAATACGCTTGCAGAAGGTAGGATTTTGAATGACAGCCAGCATGACTTTGTCACGAGCAGGTCTTGTCTTACCAATCTTAGCTCCGTCTATGACCAGGTAACTTGCCACCTAGATAAGAGAGAGGAGGTTGACATTGTACATGGTCCCACTAGGGAGAATGCCATACTGGATCTGGTATTGGCAACGGGGGATGACATGGTAGGGGACCTCCAGATCGGTAGCCATCTGGGGGACAGTGATCACCTAATAATAGAATTCACCATAAGACGTCGAGTGGGTAAGGTAACTAGTAGGGTGAAAGTGCTAGACTTTAGGAAAGCTGACTTCAATGAACTCAGGCGATTAGTCAAGGACGCACTGCAGAGTAGGAGTTTTGAAATGATGGGAGCCCAAGAAGGGTGGCTGTGCCTTAAGGAAATGATCCTTC
>NW_005842552.1:318192-342366 GCF_000455745.1 Alligator sinensis
CCCTGGGGGTCTTCAAGAGGAGGTTAGATAGGCATCTAGCTGGGGTCATCTACCCCCCGCGCTCTTTCCTGCCTATGCAGGGGGTCAGACTCGATGATCTATTGAGGTCCCTTCCGACCCTAACATCTATGAATCTATGAATTGTATACCTAGACTTCCAAAAGGCCTTTGATCTGGTATCCCATGATGCTCTCATGGGAAAATTGGAGGACTGTGGGCTTAACTGCTCGACAGTTAGGTGGGTAGGAAGCTGGCTGTGGGGTAGGACCCAGAGATCTCATGAACAGATCTGTGTCATCCTGGTGAGAAGTGGCCAGTGGTGCCCCATGGGGGTCGGTGCTTGGACCAGTGCTTTTCAACGTCTTTATCAATTATTTGGATGTGGGAGTGAAGAGCTCACTGGCCAAATTCACGGATGACACCAAGTTATGGGGGAGTTTGGTCACGCTTGAAGATAGGCTGCAGATACAGTCAGAGCTACACAGGCTAGCAAGTTGGGCGGATGAGAATCAGATGAAGCTCAACATTGAGAAGTGTAAAGTACTCCATCTGGGGACAAACAATCCCCAACATACTTACAGGCTTGGTGGCACCAAACTGACTAGCACCATGACTAAAAGGGACCTTGGGGTAATAATAGACCACAGTATGAACATGAGCAGTCAGTGCGATGCTGTAGCCAGCAGGGCAAACAATACTTTGGCATGCATCAACCGATGATCTCAAGGAAGTGATTCTTCCACTTTACTCAGCACTGGTGAGTACTGCATCCAGTTCTGGGTGCTGCACTTTAAGAAGGACGTGGAAAAGCTTGAGAGAGTCCAGAGAAGAGCCACCTGTATGATCAGAGACTTGCAAGGCAAGCTATACGAGGAAAGGCTGAAGGAGTTGGGCCTCTTCAGCTTAAAAAAAGAGAAGGCTGAGAGGGGACTTGGTAGCAGCTTACTGCTACATCAGGGGAATACATTAGGGGCTTGGTGAACAGTTGTTCACCAGGGCACCCTTGGAGAAAACTAGGAGTAATGAGCACAAGCTCCTGGAAGACTATTTCAGGCTTAACACTAGGAAAAACTTCTTCAAAGTCAGGGTGTCCAGACTATGGAATAAACTCCCTACAGAGGTGGTGCAGTCACCTACCCTGGAAATCTTCAAGAGGAGCCTGGACGGTCACCTCACTGGGGTCACCGGACCCCAGTTGTCTTTCCTGCCTGGTGCAGAGTGCTGGACCTGAAGATCTTGCAAGGTCCCTTCCAGCCCCTTACAATCTATGAAGATTCATATTGAGTCTGTGATCTACCAAGACTCCCAGGTCCCCCTTTTTGTCTTGTGTGTTTGATTTTTCTTCCTCAGATGTAGCACCTGGCATTTGTCACCACTGAACTTCATCCTGTTAGTTTCAACCTAGTTTTCCAATCTGTCAAGATCCTTCTGAATTGTGCTCCCATACTCCAACATGTTCATAACCCTTTCCAGTTCTGTGTCATCTGCAAACTTGCTCAAGAAGCTTCCTATGCCAACATCCAAATAATTAATATACACATTGAACTGCACCAGGCCCAGGACAGACCCCTGTGGGACTCTCCACTTGAAACCTCCTGCCGTTCTGACATGGATCCATTCATAATTTCCGTTCTTGTGGCTATTTAGCTAGTTTTCTATCCACCTCATAGTTATTTTGTCCAGACCACATTTCTCCAATTTGTTTATGTAGGACCCTGTCAAAGGCCTTGCTGAAGTCCAGATACACTGGCTCCACAGCATTCCCTTCATCTACCCAAGTAGTTATTTTGTCAGAGAAAGAGACCAAGTTTGTTTGACATGTTTTTTTCTTAGAAAATCCATGGCGGGTGCTTGTGATCAACCCTTCAGATGCTTGCAAATGGACTTCCTAAGGATATGCTCCAATAACTTCCTGGGAATTGAGGTGAGGCTAACCAGTCTGTAATTCCCCAGGTCCTCCTAATTGCCTTTTTTTAAAGAGGGGCACTATGTTGACCCTTTTCTAGTCTGCTGGTACCTGCCCATTTTCCATGACTTCATGAAGATCATTGCCAAGGGCTCCAAGATCATCTCTGCCAGATCCTTTGGTACTCTGGGATGAAGTTCATCAAGCCCTACTGACTTGAATTCCTTATCCAAATAATCCTTATTAGGTGTCAGGATACAGCTTATTATTTTGTGTTGAGTAGTTCCACCTTCTTTGCATCTTCTGTTAAGAGTTCTCCCTGTCTAGTTAACAGTGGGCCCACAGCCTCCTTGGTCTTTCTTTTTTGGCCAACATACATACAGAATCTCTTCTTGTCATCTTTAACTTCCCTTGACAGTTGCAGCTCATTCTTTATCTTTGCCTTCCTGTTTTTGTCCCTGCAGGTTCCTGCTATTTCCTGGTATGCTTCCTTGGTGACCTGCCCATTCTTCCATTGTACCCTGCCCAACCTCACACAAGTATATAGAGCAGAGACTCAAACCTACCTTTCCGTGTCCCTAGTCATACCTCAGCTATCAGAGCCGCCCTCTCTCTTGTACTACATGTGTGGAAAGGAACACCAGCAAGGGTGTTACCTAGGTCATGCCAGCAATTCTCTCACATGCATTAGGATGAAACCTGCTAATATCATACATATCATATTGGGCTAGGAATCACATTTACCCAAGATAAGACAACATATAACGCACTAGTAATTTTCCATCCTGCCATTTCAGTCTCATGCACTTGGACCTTACTATCAATTTTATTGTCCTTTCCAATGCAAACAGCCTCACAGTGCAGACCTAATCTGCACTTCCTTATCTGCAGGTTTCCAGAGTGAAAGGGAGCCCTTTGGAAAAAATGAGATTTTTCTTAAAAGGAAACTCTGATTGCAGGCTACTCTAGTCAAAGAGGGCATACAACTTCACACACATGTAGTGTGGAGGCAGATAGGGGAGCAGCACGTTTGTTTAATTGGGATCATTAAAAACTTTGGGGAAAATGTACTGCCCATAAGAGCTTTATGGACTCCTCCTCTACCTTTTTCCTTGATGTCTGTGAGCTGCCTGTATCCTGCTGTCCTGAAGATATTGGATGGATCCAGCAATCAGAGAGAAGGCCCACAACGCCTACTAATCTTTCCCCCACAAAACTGGGCTCAGAGGCAAGCATATCACAGAACATGCTGGCAGACAGGAAGAGGGAGAGTGAAAAGGAGCAGTTTCCTACAGACCACACGCAGATGCCAGTGAGTGTCCAAAGGCTACTGGTTCTGAATGACATCTATGAGGCTGACTTAGAGTAAAGCTGTAGTTTGAAGCCAAATGTCTGCAGTCCCACAAGCTGAACACTTTATCAAGCACATGGCTTACACTGTTCAGCTTTATAAAAGAAAAAAAAGAGAGGGTCTGAAAGAGGCAGTGACATAAAAGAGGAAGTGCAGATTGAAACTCTAAGCACTTCCAATTAGTTAAGACCACATTTGAAGGGTGATTTATGCTCAGATATGTATTGCCTAATTTAAATCCTTGTAATGACAATTGCATTTAACCCTTTGGGCATCAAATCTGTTCCCTACCAAAACCAGTTCAGAGAACACACGCAAAGCAAACACACAACAGGGATTATCCGTGTTTTTTTGCTCTGAATTGTGCCAAGACCCACTTTTCTTATGAAGAGTTAATCCAGCTGAATTTAGCAATAGCATCAATCCATCCAGAGCTTAAATTCTAACGCTTGGAAAACAGTACATCAGAGAGTGTACTTTTTTAAACAGGACATGTCTTGTTTGATGGAAGAGCTTAAAAATCAACCCCTCAGGGTTTTTTTTTTACTACAGCAAGCTAAGAATGAATACAAGGTTCCCTGAAATCATATAAAAAGGAGGAAAGAGTCTCAGGAAAAAAACAGAGCATTGTCTCAAATCCTGGACTGGAAGAAGCACCTTCTGTGGCATCACCGACTGTTTAATATCCTCTCTTTGTACAGCACCTCTCTAAGTATTTTATTATCATATAAAATACATGAGGCACTGGAGATAAGACAGCAATAACCCAAGCAGTACACAGTACACCTCTGTGCTGGAAAGGAAGCTTTTTCCAAATTCTGTCTTCACAAAGGCACAAGATGGTCAGTGTTAAGCATCTTAAGGGCTGGGTTGAATCTGTGCTAGAGCAATAAAAACATTCACTGGATCGTGTTGTGGAGTGAGAAAACTGTCCTAATTCATCAGGATCAGGCCTCAGATGAATATAAAAAGTTTCTGGTGATTTGATCTTCTGCTTTCCCAAGATCCAAACCTACTCCACTTACTAGGTATCAAAGTGGTTTTAGATGCCTAGGTGTGATCTTATGCCACCCCATTTAAGTCCTTGAAAATCTACAAAAGCATCCATTCCTGTGACATGCCACCATCTTAGTCTTAAGTCACTGAAAGCAATGAGAAGGACACATTGACCTTTTCCATTAATGTTTTCCCAGGGACTCCAGCAGGGTGGAATAGGATCTGGTTTCGTGTCTATTTGCTGTGATTTTCCTGCCATAACTAATCTGACTGGGACTGTCTTTTGCCGAGGACGTAGCCTGCGAGTAACAAAAAGAACACTTCCAACCTTGCAGCACTTGAGTACAGACGAGCAAGTTTGGGATGTGAAACACACTCCCTGACATCTCCACAGATATCCGAGTCTGGGTAGCTGCCTTTTGTTCTTGCCTCCCTGAACCTCGGTCTGATTATCACTCTGTATTACACAGTACCTCGCAGAGCCAGCTGAGAGGAAGGCATCATTGTGCTGGGTGCTGTACAAAGACATCTGAGCTCCTTGGACCAGGAAGCAGGCCCCTAATCAAAGGGAAATGATCACTCGCTCGCTCTCTCAGATGCACACATATGCGCGCACACACATTTTTTTTTCCTTGGGAGAAAAATTCCCAATTCATTTTCCCCTCCAGACTCCAAAGCAGAAGGACCTAAATTGCCTGAATGCAAAACTCACAGTGAAGCTGTTGCTCTGAACACGTACAGACAAAGTGATTTCCATAGCAACAGAAGCTATGTATGAAAGCCCTGGGAACAGCTCCTCCTCCTCCCTTATTCAGGTTTCTTTTCAGATTTCTCTCCTTTTATAGGTGCCCATATCAATTCACTCCATGAACTGAACACCTAGGGAGACGCTTTGAAAACAGGAGGCCAGATTAGCGCAGCATGACACCAATTACCACGCTAGCACACCAGCTTTGTGGGTGCACCATATTGGAAAAATACACCCTCCAGTATCTAAGGAAAGTCTTAATAAGGCAAATTGAAAGAGAGCAAGTCGTGGGAGGGTGGCTTCCTTCGTTTAAAATTCTGAAGTAATATCCCAAATTCAACCCCCATCAAATCTGCAGAAAACTATTTACTTTCCTAAGAGTTAAGTCAACAGAAGTGCATCAAAACAAATTAAAACCATTTAACATCAAGCTGCTAATAGTGAGAATGCCACAAAATAATTTAGGTTATCAACCCCATAATGAGCAGCTCATTAGAATATGAATTACAATTAGTTTACTTTGAAAGCGAGGACCTTAAAACACATACAAAAAACTCTGAAATATTGCCAATTATTGTGCACAAAGCATCAAGAAGGTGTAATTTTACATGCTGACAATTGTAAAGGAGCATTTTCCGAGTTGATGTAAACTGATATAAACTCCCTTGGCTTCAATGGAGCGCGGTTGATTTAAAGCAGCTGAGAATCTGGTTCACAGTTCTTCTCCTTGAGCCAACTTGTAGTAAAAGGACGATAGTAAAAGGTAAATGATTCTATGCAATGAGTGTCAGATTTGAGAACAGGATTATAAGTATTATCAATGTTAGCCCCGATTTTGGGCCCACATGAATCATTATGTGCAAAGATTCCAGTGTCTGCTGATTTATTCACAAACAAGTTAGTGACTTTAAAAGTTTTAATTTTTAACTTCTGCTTTGAATTTTCAAATTGTGTTTAAATTGGTCTAAAAAGTCAAGGTCTGGATTTTCATCAGAAACTGACTTCCATCAGCTGGAGAACTCAGACCAGCTCTACTAGAAAGTAAGTCTATCCATTATTTGTAATCGTCTTATTTTGTAGGTTACAGTTATCCAACATAGGATGAGAAACACCGTGTGACCTACAGGATCCAATACACATCATGAACAGTGAATGGAAGTGAAGAAATAACTTAAAGCCTTATATACACAAAGATGTTAGCTATCTTGTCTTAAAGTGCCACAAGTCCACATAGAAGCTGTTTTTAACTGAACTATTTGGAGGCTTATGTTTCAGTAAGTAATCCTTCTTCAAACAGGAGGAACTCCACCTTTTGGCAAAATTATTTACTATAAGACCTGTTCTAACTCTTCTACTTTTGGCAGTCCTCCAATTGCCTTATTTTTTCGCATACAACACATACCTTTTTCTTCAAAATTCAGCTGCTACAAATTGGAGACGCATAATAAGCAGAGAAATATGGTAATGGCAGCTTCTGCTTCTGCCGGGACAAAGCAAAAGTAAAGTTGTATTTACTGCACAGGGGGCAGGACAATGAACATGTGGGGCTTCCTAGCTGCTCGCTGTGCACACCTTCTTTCTCCCAGGTAGATGCTTATGCTGCAGAATCATAGAAGTTAGGGCTGGAAGGGATCTCAGGAGGTCATCTAGTCCAACCCCCTGCTCAAAGCAGGACCAGCCCCAACTAGATCATCCCAATCAAGGCTTTGTTGCACCGGGTTTTGAAAACCTCCAAGGATGGAGATTCCACCACCTCTCTGGGTAACCTGTTCCACCACCTCTCTAGGCAACCAAGGATCGTGATGGGGCATAAGGGAAAAAGTGGTCCCTTAGATAGAATCATAGAAAACGATTGGAAGGGACCTCAGGAGGTCATCTAGACCACCCCCCTGCTCAAAGCAGGACCATCCTCAACTATTCATCCCAGCCAAGGCCTTGTTTAGTTGAGTCTTGAAAATCTCTAAATTCCACAACTTGTCTGGGTAACCTGTTCTAGTGGCTTACTGCCTTCCTAGTGAGAGAGTTTTTCCTAATATCTAACCTAAATTTTCTTTGCTGCAACTGGAGAGCATTGTTCCTTGTTCTGTCATCTGCCACCACTGAGAACAGTCCAGTTTCACCTTCTTTCAAACCCCTCTTCAGGTAGTTGAAGGCTACTATTACATCCCCCCATAGTCTTCTCTTCTCTAGAATAAATAAGCCCACTTCCCTCAGTCTTTCCTCATAGGTCATGTTCTTCAGCCCTGTCACCATTTTTGTTGCCTTCCTCTGGACTGTCTCCAATCTGTCCACATCCTTTCTGTAGCGGGGGCCCCAAAACTGAACACAGTACTCCAGATGTGGCCTCACCAGTGTTGGATAGGAGGGGAATAATCACTTCCCTTGACCTACTGGCAACACACATACCAATGCAGCCCAGTATGCTGTTAGCCTTCTTGGCAACAAGGGCACACTGCTGGCTCATATTCAGCTTATTGTCCACAGCATCCCCCAGGTCCTTCTCTGCAGAGCTGCTGCCCAGCCAGTCAACCCCCAGGCTGTACCAGTGCATGGGATTGTCCTGTCCCAAGTGCAGGACTTTGCACTTGTGCTTGTTGAACCTCATGAGATTTCTTTTGGCCCAATCCTCCAATTTGTCTAGGTCACTAAGCTGTGCAGCGTGTGTGGCTGCGCAGGCATGCATATGCCATGCTGCCAAGTGCGCCTGTGTGGCCGTGCACGCCACACATCTTAGAGGGAATGCTGCTCCCCACATCCATGGAGCCAGTCACCTCATCATAGAAGGCAATCAGGTTGGTCAGGCCTGACTTACCTTGATAAATCCATGCTGACTGTTCCTAATCACCTCCTTCTCCTCTAAGTGCTTAGAAATAGATTCCTTGAGGATCTGCTCCCTGATTTTTCCACATGGTGAGGTTGACTGGTCTTTAGTTCCTTGGATGCTCCTTTTTCCCTTTCTTAAATATGGGCACTATGTTTGCCCTTTTCCAATCATCCAGGCCCTCTCCTGACCTCCATGAGTTTTCAAAGTTGATGGCCAATGGCTCTGCAATCACATCAGCCAACTCCCTCAGCACCCTTGGGTGGATCCCATTTGGCCCCATGGACTTGTACACATCCAGCTTTACTAAATAGCACCTAACCTGTTGTTTCACCAGGATTGGCTGCTCACCTCCTCCCCAAACTGTGCTGCCCAGTCTGGGAGCTGACCTTGCCTGTGAAGATGGAGGCAACAAAAGTCTGAGCACTTCAGCCTTTTCTGCATCCTCTGTCACAAGGTTGCCTCCCCCATTCAGTAAGGGACTGACACTCTCTCTGATCCTCCTCTTGTTGCCAACATACTTGTAGAAACCCTTCTTGTTACCCTTCATATCCCTTACTAGCTGCAACTCCAATTGCATTTTGGCCTTCCTGATTTCATCCCTGCATGCCTGGGCAATGCCTCTTGTATTCTTCCCTAGTTATTTGTCCAAATTTCCACTTCTTATAAGCTTCCTTTTTGTGATTTAGTTTACTGAAGAGTTCCCTACTAAGCCAAGCTGGTCTTCTGCCATACTTGTTAGTTTTCCTGCGCATCGGGATGGTTTGTTCCTGCGCCCCCAGTAAGGCTTCTTGAACATACAGCCAGCTCTCCTGGAGTCCTCTCCCCCTCAGACTGGCTTCCCAGAGAATTCTGCCCATGAGTTCCCTGAGTGAGTTGAAGTCTGCTTTTCTGAAGTCTGGGGTCCTTACTCTGCTGCTTTCCATCTTTCCTTTCCTCAGGATCCTGAACTCAATCATCTCATGCTCACTGCTGCCCAAGTTGTCATCCACTACTATACCCCCCACCAATTCATCCCTGTTTGTGAACAGCAGATCAAGAAGAGCATGGTCCCTAGTTGGCCACCACAGCACTTGCACCAGGAAGTTGTCCCCAACACTCTCCAAAATCTTTCTGGGTTGCCTGCACACTGCTGTATTACCCTCCCAGCAGATGTCAGGATGACTGAAGTCCCCCATGAGAACCAGGGCCTGTGATCGAGAAACTTCCATTAGCTGCTTGTGGAAAGCCTCATCCACCACTTCTTCCTGAGCTCTGAGCAATCATACAGCTCTTTTATGTAAAGAGCAACTCCTCCTCTTCTCCCCTGCCTGTCCTTCCTCAACACTGATACCCAACCATGACAGTGCTCCAGTCATGTGAGCTGCCACCAGGTCTCTGTTATTCCAATATCGTCATATTTCTGTGATTGTGTGAGGATGTCCAATTCTTCCTGTTTTTTTTCCAGGCTCTGTGCATTTGTGTACAGGCACCCGAGGTAACTAATCGATTGCCCCGATTTCTCAGAAAGTATGAGAAATGTTGCCCTCACCTGTTGCCCCCACCTGCTTGCTCTTCCTTCAGGTCTTCCCACTTACTTCAGAAGCTGCTACTTGGTTACATATTGCTACTTACCTGTATTTTTAAAGAAAGTTCTTTTGGCCTTCATTCTGCCTTTCAAAAACAAAGGTGCATATCTTTATTTAGGAATGTAGTATATGTGAGAAAATATGGTATTATTTTATGCTACTTCGCTTCACACCTAAGTTGGTCTGGTTTTGTATCCATCTTTGTGGCCCTCCACTGCTCAGTGGCCATTGTGACTAGGTATTACACCTCTTCTGAAATCCTGGAGATACCCAGTGTCTCTTTGACACTAGGTATTAGTGAGTGCACATATCTGTTTGAATGCTGCTCCTGATGAGGCTTACCAATATTATTCATTGTATTACAGTACCTGCTGTATATGGGGATTTCAATTACTTTTTCCAGGCATCAGATTTTTGCTCTCATCTTGGTGAAGCCAGCAGTTTGTCTGCCTACTCAGGTTAACCCCTGCCAGCATGTTCAAAGTGGCTTCCACCTTGAAGACTTTAAAGTCTTAAATTTTAGTTGCTCACTGTATCAAATCCTATCCCTAACAGGCTACACTTGCTGCCTCCCTACCATTACCTTCCTGAGATGCTTTCTGTCTGCTCCTCCAACCCCTTTCAACCACCCCGAAATCCCCTCCCATGACCAAACACAATCAAGGTGTTATAAAAGGTTATCAAATGCATTTCATGGCAAGCATGTTTATTGCAGCTGCAGATATAGAGAGACAACAGTCACTAGAAGAGGTACGTAGATTGCCTTCAGTTCATTAATGCAGTTATATATTAGCAATGGGATTTTAGGATAAATGGTCCAAATCAAGCTATAGAGACATTTCAAATTGCAGAGAGATTTTAAGGCATCAGGCTTTAGAACAACTGCTACAAAGTTTGACTAAGTTCGCAGATCAGAAGCTGTTGAGAGAGAATTCGATACAGGTACTGCTCCATTTTGGTATGCACACTGCAAGACAGTGGGACTCTGGGAAGAAGTGTGCTCACGACATGCAAGTCCTGCCAGATTACTTGCTACCTGCCATTCTCCTAACACCACCGGCACTGCAGCCTACTTGGATGCTATTGATAATATATGGAGAATAAAGCAGTCGTCACAAACACAGGCCCTCTCTACGTCCATCACTGGCCACTATGCCTATGAATGTCAAACGAATTTCAACTGCAAAGTGTAACCTAATAGCCAAATCTCTACATTAACCCCGACTACCAAGTTCTATGTCTATAAGAAACACATCGGGGAGTTACCAACAATTGAGCCCATGTGCCAAGAATGGAGCTAGGCATTGAACCCCCCCCCACGTAAATAGTAAGGAGGTACCATGTGTATCAAGTCTGGCACCATCATCAGAGATCCTGTTAGGCAACTTAGGCAGAGTCACAGTCACATTCTACAAACTACCAGGCGACAATTTTATTTTTGTTAATCCTCCTAACATCACCCAGAGCAAGCCATGGGCTCTCATAGTCCATGTCAGCTTCCACAGGGTATGACAAGACCAACACAGATAGTGAATTATTAGGAACTTGAGTAGACATATTCAATACCTCTAACACATAATCCAAAGCAACCCAGCTCCTTCAATAGTGTCTGATGGAAGTGAAACAAAAACACAGATGTGTTTGTTAGCGGTAAATTAGCAGAATCCCATGGTAAAACTACTCTTGACCCAATCCTCCTTTCAACATCACCCCTTTTGCAACTGGTTTAATCTAGAAATATCCCTGCAAACTGTGCTCTGTCATCACTGTTTCAACTTCAAAAACTAGAGAGGTGGTTAGCCATATTAGGCTGAAGTTAGGCAGAAGGTAGGGCAGGGTGGCCCCAAAGAGACTAACTGGTTCTGAGAGGCAGGAGCCTTCACCATGTTATGTAGCCTATGCTGCCTTCTGTTTAACTTAAAAAAAGGTGGACTCAGTGCAATAATCAATCTGAGAAAAACTGGCTCAAGATTAGGACCAGGTCATCAGTGTTGTGTGACCACCATTAAAGAAAACCATCCCTTAAGGCTATAGAATAAACAGCACTTGGCCCAACATAGAAGATGCAGTTCTATGAGTCATACAACTACAAGTTTGATTTAAATCCCTTTCCAGAGGATGCCTCTGCACTAGGAGAAACGTTGATGATGACCCTCATAAAGGAATGCTGAGAATTTTGCTGACTGAATACATTAATATGGCACATAACTGCAAGAAGGCATAGGATAAAATACAAGATCCAACAAAAGCAAAGTAACATCACCACAAACCAAGTGGCCCCAACAATTGATCTTGAATGGGGGCAGACTAGGCAACCAAAACTTCACCTTAACCAAGCCCAGTACCCAGGTTCACCAAATAATAGGAGGTCTAGAAGATGGTATCAAATCACTGAAGAATGGTAAAGCAGCAGCCCTGGATGACATCTGGACAGAACAAATCAAGCACTTGATATAAAAAACCTGGGACTGGCTTCATCATCCATGTATGTCTGTATGGCTACACAGGAGATTCCAAAACTTTGAAAACTGACCTCAGCAGAGGTGCTCAGACCAAGTAAAGACCCACTGAAGGTCAGGAATTCAATGGCTCTTTGTAGAATTAGATGGAAAGTGAAGTTGTTGGCACCAACAGAGAACTAACCTCCCACAAAGCGGGAGCTTGGCATCATCACTGTTTAATAAATACATCAATGGCGAGTCAAGTCACCTGGGGATTCAGAAGTTTAATTTATGAGGATGATATTTGTGTGACAGCTCAAGGCAAGGACTTCTCACTGTGTTGAAACAATCCTCATGGTGACTTCAGTAACCATCAACATACTATGAGGAAAACCAACCAGAAGCCAACCCAACCAGCACTCCAAGGTGGGCCCTGGAGTGGAGTGTCAGAACGTAGGTGCAAAATGAGAATTCAATGTCAAACAGAATGGCATAAGATTGACCCACCACTCACATCCTTGTTACCTTGACATACAACATTATATAAAGAAGAACAGGGTACAAATGAGTGTGTGACATTCCATCCAAAAACAGGCCAGCTCCAGATAGGGAGTGAATGAATCCATACTACGGTCAACTATACAGGAACTCTGCTATTCAGCAACAGAGTACGGGAGAAATCTGGATAGCCAAAAAGGACTGACCCAATGTTGAATGAACACTATAGAAGCATCATGAGCAGCCCAATCTCCCTTGAATATTAGAAGCTCAGTGGTCAGTCATGTAGAATGCACAGCTAACCCACAGACCCAAAGGTATCTGCTCTATCATCATATACTTGTCATCAGGCAATTCCACTTACCTAAGAGCCTTATCACCACCATTGACTTCCCAGCTCATCTCCTAAGACAGCCTGGCTAGAAATACAGAATGCAGAACTACAAGCAACACTGCCAACTATTAAGGCAGGATTGCAAGCAGCAGACAACATTCATCAGGTTGGCCCTACCTCAGATGCCTTGGTCTCCAGTTTACATCCTGTTTCATAGATTTCATAAACATTAGGGCTGGAAGGGACCTTGGAAGATCATCGAGTCCAGCCCCCTGCCCCAGGGGCAGGAAGTCAGCTGGGGTCATAGGATCCCAGCAAGAAAAACATCCAGATTTCTCCTGATGGCGTTGAAAGTAGGTGCTTGAACCACTTCCGGCAGCAGGCTATGCCAGACCTTGGGGGCTCAGACAGTAAAGAAGTTCTTCCTTATGTCCAGCCTGAAACGGTCATGGAGGAGTTTATAACCATTCAACCATGTCATCCCTTGGGGCGCTCTGGTGAACAAATGTTCCCCCAGATCCTGGTGAGCACCCCTTATAAACTTATAGGTGGCCATCAGATTGCTCCTGAACCTGCACTTTTTCAGGCTGAAGAGTCCCATAGCTCTTAGTCTCTCATCATAAGGTCTGTTTTCCTGCCCTCTGATCATGCATGTGGCTCTCCTCTGCACTCTCTCAAGCTTCTCCACATCCTTTTTGAATTGTGGAGCCCAAAACTGGATGCAGTACTCCAGCTGCGGCCTCACCAAAGCCAAGTACAGCAGGAGAATGACGTCCCGGGATTTGCTTGAGAAGCATCTATGCTTTTAATAGTGGAGAATCTTCCACCATGATCTAATCGGGACTGCAGGCCCATTGTGAGATACTCATTTATACTGATAAAGTCTTTAAGCTGTTGTGTATGGAGGAGGCAGGGAAGAGTCAAAGAACAGCTGTGCTCTCAGAGGGCTCACAAAGTCGCCTCCAGGCTGCCTGAAATAGTGCTGGCAAAATCAGTGGATGAGAAGAGAGGACATATAAGAGTCTGTTTGTTAAAACCCCCACTTCCAGACTAGCTCCTGCTAGGCAGCCCATAAAGCTCCACAATAAAAATCTGAATGTACAGCAGAGCTGCAGATCAACATGCCAGGGAATATCTGCCCAGGGCACCAAGGGATTAATTCAAACACATGCACAGCTGTATAGACACAAGGTCCTTGTACACATGATGAAAATTGCCCATTTTTGCGGTTTAATTGCATCACATGTTACACATACGGGTGTTTTTTTGTGATTTAAATGAGTTTAATATGTTGAAAACTAAACCGTATCTCCATGTAGCTTAGTTTGCAACAGCTATTTGTAACATTGCAGGCTTTAATCTGACAGCTCGCCCCCCCAGCTGCAGGAGAGGCAGGCTGAAGGCAGAAGCGGCAAGGGGCCCAATTTCCACCCCCCCCACACAGCCTGGCCACTTTTCCTGTGGCCAGGGGATGAGCAGCCCCTGAGCTGCAGGGGGCCCTGTCCTTCCCTCTGCAGTGGTGGCGCCACCCGGGGCCACCTGGGCAGGCTGCTAGCAGGCCGGGGGCTGCCCCAGTTTGGAGGCAGCACCTAGCCCAATCCAACTGTTCCCTGAGCTGGGGTAGCCCCCCGCCCACTAGCAGCCCACCCAGGCAGCCCCATGGGGCGCTGCTGCCACGGAGGGAAGGACACGGACTGGTGGGTGGCAAATTGGCTTGGGGGGTTGCATCCAAAGAGTGTTAGTAGACAGGTCAGTATCAGCCTGGAAGGATGTGGGTAGTGGGGTCCCACAGGGCTTGGTCCTTGGACCTGTACTCTTCAATGCCTTCATCAGTGACTTGGATGTGGCTGTGAAATGTACTCTGCCAAAGTTTGTGGACGATACTAAATTGTGGGGTGAAGTGCACACTCCAGAGGGTAGGGAATGATTGCAGGCAGACCTGGACAGGTTGGAAAAGTGGGCAGAACACAATAGGATTCAATACAACAAGGACAAGTACAAAGTGCTGTGCAATACAACGAGGACAAGTGCAGAGTGCTGCATCTAGGGCGCAAAAATATCCAGCACACCTACTGGCTGGGAAGTGACCCTCTCAGCAGCACAGGAGTGGAGAGGGATCTCGGAGTCATAGTGGACTCCAAGATGAACATGAGTCGGCGGTGTAACGAAATCATCAGCAAAGCTAACCTCACTTTATCATGCATCAGCAGACGTAGGACAAATAGATCCAAGGAGGTGATACTTCCCCTCTATGCGGCACTGGTCAGACCACAGTTTGAGTACTGCATCCAGTTTTGGGTGCTGTATTTCAAGAAGGATGTTGATAGACTTGAGAGGGTCCAGAGGATGGCCACTCACATGGTTAGGGGTTTACAGGACAGGCCTCATGAGAAGAGACTGAGGGACCTGAACCTCTTCAGCCTCTGCAAGAGAAGGCCGAGAGGTGATCTTGTGGCCACCTACAAATTCATTAGGGGGACGCAGCAAGGGATTGGAGATGTTCTGTTTGCCAGGGCGCCTCTTGGGGTAAGAAGGAACAATTATTTACAAACTGACAGACAGCAGATTTAGACTAGACATCAGGAAAAACTTCTTCACGGTGAGGGTGGCCAAAATTTGGAATGGGCTTCCAAGGGAGGTGGTGCTCTCCCCTACCTTGGGGGTCTTTAAGAGAAGGCTGGATAGGCATCTGGCTGGGGTCATGTGACCCCAGAGCTCGTTCCTGCCTAGGCAGGGGGTCGGACTCGATGATCTGTTGAGGTCCCTTCCCACCCTAGCATCTATGAATTTAACTCCAGTTCTCACCGAGGCACCAGGCCTTGCAGTGGATGCTGATGCTAGGTGTGCCCTCTTATCAATACAGGCCACATAGTCACTGGACCAAATAACATGGATTATAAATAACCTCTGAGGTTCATTCATCTGCACCGACAACAAACTCTATCACTTGCTTATAGTGCCCTTCTGGTGTCTACATTGGACAGACAGGGTGATCCTTATGTGTAAGAATGAACAAACACCAATCTGAACAGCAGTTCTAGAAAGACGCACAAGCCTGTGGCAAAATACTTTAACCTCCCTGGACAGCCCATTGCTGACCTCCAAGTGGCTGTTCTTAGACAACAAAACTTTTAAAACAAACTGGAATGTGAAACTGCAGAACATGAAATCACTCGCAGACTCTAGTATGGTCTCAACAGGGACTATGGATTCTTATCCCATTACTTGGATTAACTTTTGTGACCCCTTTGTCCCTAGGGATTTACCACTTGTTTGCCTCTCCTAGCACTGTCTCTACTCCCCATTCGCTCTTCCCTTCCCTGTCTTTTTGTATTCAAATCACTCTATTTGATAGCCTGCTCTGTTCATGTCCCTTGGAGCATCTAATGATGTGAGCTCACGCTCATGGAACCCTTTGCATCTCTGATTTAGTTAGTCTATAAGGTGCAGCTCTACCCTGCTTTCTGCCTGTCTTCAGACTATCACACAGACAGCTACCTCTCTTTATTTATGTTATGCCATTTCCCCTGCTATTCATATTCATTGTATTTTGTGTCTTGCTACAGCAAGCAGAAGCCCCAACAGAGACTGGGCCAAGTTAATAGTCTCATAGTCCCAAGTCTGTTTTATAAATAAGACAGAGGAAGAAATGGGAGAGAGAGAGAAGAAGTTTTATTATGCCAGTGTCTCAGATGGGGAACATTAAAGTAACATCCCCAGATCACAGAGTCTGCAGCAAAGCAGGAGTGGAAGTCAGACCTCTTGAATCTCAAATCAAAAAGGGGCAATTTGTCACAAGGACACCCTCCCCAAGGTGCTGTGGTCACTAACTTGACGGCGGTTTACAACAACATGTGTGCTTTAGCTATGAGAAGACACCAACAAAATAGATTTATTTAAATTTACTTTTTTCTGGAAAGAAATAGCAACATGTCCGCAGAGACACCGGGGTGTTTGTAAACACCACAATATCCATAACTGTTTAGCAGCCTCTGCCTCCTAGCATTTCTCACCAAGATCTCCAGGGAAATGTGTTGCTGGTAAAACAGTTTTACAGAGATTAAAAAACAACTTAAAGAAAGTTAATCAAATGTAAGAACAGACCAGGCGACTGTGGTGGTAGTGCACAATGCCAAGTTGACCATTAGGAACAAGGTGCCAACATTCCCATTGAATGGCCTAAGCTGAGAGAAAGGAATGAATGTTAATAAAATAGTGGAGTTGTTTCCACCTTCCCCCCAACTAATGAATGCAGCTTGTTTCTATGCTGCCATACTACTGGGTTAATGCTCAGCCCTATCTCACTCATTATCTCCAGGTTTAATTAATTCTTCTTCTGTTTCCAGAGGAAAATCATGCTTCCCATCACTCCTCACACTCCCAAACTCCCTGTTGTCTTCTTTTCTGTGGTTCACCGTTAAGAACCTCCTCCACACATCCACCCGCCGACCTTCAGATCTCTCCTGCCTCCCATCCTTTACCAGAGGATGTTTTGGAAAAGACACATCATTATGATATATTTGCTGTCTATTGCCTAATTTAAAGCCCAGTTCTTTTGATGGGGACTCTCTCTTCTGTATTTGTACAGTATCTAGCACAATGAGGACCTGTCCATGATTGGGCTTCTCAAATACAATTGGATCAAGTTACTCATATAAATGAATGTGACATCTGAATAGTGGCAAAACCTCTGCAAATCCAGCGTACTTGTTAGATGCAACAAGACTGATTTGCTGCTGCTTATTCTGATTAGAAATTAAGACTTGAATCCTATTGCTCTAATCCCCTGAATCTGTGTTCATCAGGGATGGATACACCCACATGCAAATTATTCTATGGAAGAGAACACCTCGTCCCACAGGGATCCATGCAAGTCCAATGTCTGAGGAGTTGCACGCTGTGCCGCAAACTAGACAAATACTAGCAACACTATAGGCCAGTCAAGCCACCGTTAATTAGGCCTACAGCTAATTTAGCTGCACTGTAGCACAGAGCTGTCCTCAAAGATGAGCATCCACAATAGTAGAGCCTCCAACTTAGTTTTGTTAACTGAAATCCAGCCTTGGTGTTCACATCTTACCTGTTTGTCTTCTGTGAAGAGTCAAACCGCTGAGGTCTTACAGGCAAAAAGATTTGTGGGATGAGAACGTTAAGTCATTACTTACTACGGGGACCGACTTTTCAGTTTGCAAGCACTACTGCTCCTGCTAGGAATACTTGCATTTGTAACCCTAATTTTCAATATCCATAAACAATTCCTCAAAGAGTTTGAAATCTTTGTCAAATAAGTTCTTCACTAATGAATTTGAGGCGACAACTATGCCATGACCAGGAAAAAAAACCCCAACAGCTGAAGTTATCAAATAAATCACCCCTGTCAATTATCCCCTCTATTTGCATGAATAAGTATTAGGTTAAAGTCCTGATTCAGTTGCTGGTAAAACAGTTTTACAGAGATTAAAAAACAACTTAAAGAAAGTTAATCAAATGTAAGAACAGACCAGGCGACTGTGGTGGTAGTGCACAATGCCAAGTTGACCATTAGGAACAAGGTGCCAACATTCCCATTGAATGGCCTAAGCTGAGAGAAAGGAATGAATGTTAATAAAATAGTGGAGTTGTTTCCACCTTCCCCCCAACTAATGAATGCAGCTTGTTTCTATGCTGCCATACTACTGGGTTAATGCTCAGCCCTATCTCACTCATTATCTCCAGGTTTAATTAATTCTTCTTCTGTTTCCAGAGGAAAATCATGCTTCCCATCACTCCTCACACTCCCAAACTCCCTGTTGTCTTCTTTTCTGTGGTTCACCGTTAAGAACCTCCTCCACACATCCACCCGCCGACCTTCAGATCTCTCCTGCCTCCCATCCTTTACCAGAGGATGTTTTGGAAAAGACACATCATTATGATATATTTGCTGTCTATTGCCTAATTTAAAGCCCAGTTCTTTTGATGGGGACTCTCTCTTCTGTATTTGTACAGTATCTAGCACAATGAGGACCTGTCCATGATTGGGCTTCTCAAATACAATTGGATCAAGTTACTCATATAAATGAATGTGACATCTGAATAGTGGCAAAACCTCTGCAAATCCAGCGTACTTGTTAGATGCAACAAGACTGATTTGCTGCTGCTTATTCTGATTAGAAATTAAGACTTGAATCCTATTGCTCTAATCCCCTGAATCTGTGTTCATCAGGGATGGATACACCCACATGCAAATTATTCTATGGAAGAGAACACCTCGTCCCACAGGGATCCATGCAAGTCCAATGTCTGAGGAGTTGCACGCTGTGCCGCAAACTAGACAAATTACTAGCAACACTATAGGCCAGTCAAGCCACCGTTAATTAGCCCTACAGCTAATTTAGCTGCACTGTAGCACAGAGCTGTCCTCAAAGATGAGCATCCACAATAGTAGAGCCTCCAACTTAGTTTTGTTAACTGAAATCCAGCCTTGGTGTTCACATCTTACCTGTTTGTCTTCTGTGAAGAGTCAAACCGCTGAGGTCTTACAGGCAAAAAGATTTGTGGGATGAGAACGTTAAGTCATTACTTACTACGGGGACCGACTTTTCAGTTTGCAAGCACTACTGCTCCTGCTAGGAATACTTGCATTTGTAACCCTAATTTTCAATATCCATAAACAATTCCTCAAAGAGTTTGAAATCTTTGTCAAATAAGTTCTTCACTAATGAATTTGAGGCGACAACTATGCCATGACCAGGAAAAAAAACCCCAACAGCTGAAGTTATCAAATAAATCACCCCTGTCAATTATCCCCTCTATTTGCATGAATAAGTATTAGGTTAAAGTCCTGATTCAGTGAAGGACTTAAAATGGAGTTTAAAATCCATCCTTATTTAGCAAACAGCATTCAATAGGATAAATGTGCTTACAACCTTTGCTTATCTAGAGCTGCCTTTTAAAAACCAGAGTGGATGCTACGAGAGCTCATTCTGCAGTTCCAGAAGTGATGGCTGATAGGGCAATGCAGGTAGTCAGTCATGTTAGTCTGAAGTCAGGCAAAAGGCGGGGTAGATTCGCACCTTATAGACTAACAAAATCAGTGACACATAAGCTTCCATAAGCAGTGGCTTAGTATGTGAAGTAAGCTACTACGTATGAATGCTTATGCATCTCTGATTTAGTTAGTCTATAAGGTACAAATCTACCCTGCCTTCTCTGCCTGATACAGCACTGCCACTGTTTGTGGAATGCTTTTGAAGTAAAGTGAAGGCACCAACAACTGTGGGGAAACTGTTTGCTATAAGTGCACTTCAAGGACATCCTCAAGGCCAACTTGAAAAAAAATGCAACACTGACTCATGGGAGGCTATTGCCCAGGACCACCCCAAATAGAGGAAGAGTCTGTTGCAAGGATCTCAGTACTTTGAAACCTCACAATGACAAGAGGAGATGGAAAAGTGGGAATGGCAGAAAGTGTGTGTCACAGACCGAATCAGGAATCCAGAGCCATCTGCCCTGCACAGAAACATGTGCTCAAGTTGCAATAGGACCTGTTGATCCTGGATTGGCTTTGTCAGCCGTTTTTGGATCCACAGATAAGACAATCACAGAAGATGATCATCCTTGACTGCAAGGGATTGTCACTGATGATGATGTTTGCTTCCCCACCCTTGCCCTGCAGAAAGGTGAACAACATAATGCGGAGTCCAGTCCCCGAAGTCTATATTCCCAACACCATTTTGCCGCAGGGAGTAGGGCAGTGCAATGCAGCACAGTGCAGGGAACTGAGGATGAGGTCCAGGCCAGATGGGGCATGGTACAGCAGAAATAGGGTATGGGGGGCACATCTGCACAGTGTGTGGCCTGTAGGCCCCACTACTGAGGCCTGCATGACATGTGACCTCTGGGACGTGTGGCACCTAGCTGCTTAGGAGCTGAACAGCCCTGGCGTAGGCTCCTGTATGATGGAGGCACAGCCATGGCACTGGGTAAGAATTTCAAAGGGAGCCTGAAACAATGGGGTGAGCAATTTCCACTGAGGAATGCACCTGCCCTAGGCCAAAATTTTAAAGGCATTAAATCAGAGGACGTGAAGTGCTGGAATACTTTTAAAAATCCTGCCCCTCATCTCTCCAGGCACATCTAAATCTTTATCAGCATATCCAGCAAGTCTACCAGTTTCTCTCTGTGGAACCAATCCAAAATCCATTAACCCATTCAGTGGGTTCTAGGTCAGACTTTCTATGAACACTAACCATAGAAAGAGGAAGCCACATATAGCAATTATAAATCTACCCTGACAGGCCATCACTATGAAAGAGAGCCTGTTTGGATTACAAAGGACTGAGACTTTTCCTGTCATCTCAATTGCTTAAGACTGTGGACACATGCAACTTGCAACTGCTTTAAAAGGGAAAGGAGCATTGCAACTTCAGAAGATGCATCAGCTGTTACATCTGCATGATCCTATCAGGGTATAAGTGAACTATGCTGCTGTAACCTTAACCCTGACTGAAACAGGGTTAAGGTTCTCCACGCCCACCGAACACACGCAGAACTTCAGAGCCACAGATTTTAAACACCCTACCCCCTGAAGCTGCTATAGAAGGAAGGGTGTTGATATCAAGCAGTGCTTTGAGTTTGATTGTGCAGAAGCTGAACACAAGACATGGTTGAAATAACACCCAGAAGAATGGGTTTCTGGCATGGGTGCACCACACTTGTCAACAGGCAGGAGAACTTGAGCTGTTTATAAAGGCAGCAAGTTACACCTACCCCTTGGCCTGATGGAGGAACGCAGGAAGCTAGAACCCAGGCGGCAGCACTGGATCCTGGTGCTTTCTGCCAGCTGCACAATTAGCTTTCTTGTATGACAGAGAGTGAATGGGAGTTTGTGAGGCATTTAGCACTGTTGAGCGCTGCTTCAATCCTGGCCAGAGGACTGCACTGTGAAAGCTTCCCCAAAGGAGAAGAGCCGACTCTTTGCTGTTAGGGGTCACCAGGTGTTTTTGACCCATGAGTAGAATCATGCCAGGTGACACTGGGTGTCCTCAATGCTTCCAGGACAACACTAGAAGTGAGACAAAGAAATACAACTCTGAACACAGAATAGTTGTTTCACGCTATAGCAATATCAATACAGAGAAAGGGGATTCTGTGCTGCCAGCCTCAGGCTGGCAAAAAGATTAAAGTTAAAAGGCAAATAACGTGCTCTCTGTACAACATGATGACTACTTCATACCATTATAATTTGATTTCCTCTGGAAAGCCAAGATGATTAAGGCCAGGAAGGAAGATCATAATTTGAAATTTGACAAGGGGATAACAGCTTACCTGAACAGGGTGTCTAAATACTTTGTCACTGATTCACTGCAACTGGGGAAGAGTACTCTACATCTTCAATCCCACAAAGAAAATGCTTAGCATATATTGAACTGTTAATTAAAAAAAGGACTTTTATAGTAATTTGCATCCAAATTCATAATTCATTATACATGCACATGATATCCATTTATATCCTATTTGCACTGGATGTAGTACGAGTAGCTCTACTTATACAGAATGCTGGAAAAACTCAAGTGTCCACAAAAATGAAAAGTTGGCCCTGAGCTTCCCACTACTCCTCTTCATCCTGTGATCTGGCCACAGGTGAAAACATCACCTCACTTACATGGGCTAGAGAGATAGAGAAGTCTTCCTTTGACTAGATATCCAATCCCAAAGAACCTCTGGCTCATTTCACTTTGAAGCAAGGAGGGGAGAAAGTGGGACAGGCAGAATCTCAGTGAGGAAAAATGGGGCAAGGACATCAAGAATCACTAGGTTTTTTTCCTCCCTGAAGACAGGAACATCCCTTACTAAATTGTCCAAGAGAAATATTTATCTGGCACTTCCAGACTTCCAGTGGCCAGATTCCTCAACCTCCCTAGGTAATTTGTTCCGGTGCCAGACTGCAACGGTCTTTATTTGTATTTCACCCAACTACAACTCAGGCGTCTCACTCTGTTAGGTTCTGAATATACGTATCATAGAGGAATCCCTGTCATAACAATCTTCTAAACAGGTAAGGCAGAAAACACCCTGGGGAAGGAGGCATTATTCCCAATTTATGGATAGGAAGCAAATGTACAGAAAGCTTCCATAATTTCCCCAAGGTCAGAGCAGAAGTCTGGTGCAGAACCAGGAAGTGAACCTCGTGTTCTCAAGGTTTCAGCCTCTTGCTTTAACCACAAGAAGGTCATTCTTCCTTCGACTGTGCAAAGGCAAACAGCATGAGTGTAATTTTAAGATGAGGCACTTCAACATTTCCATTTAAAAATAAAACATAACACAGTTAACTTGGGACCCTGATAGTTATTCAGAAGTAAAACAATTGTTCAGATATGAAGTATTCCATTTGGTCCATAATATACCAACAATTGTTTCATTAAAACAATACTTACGTAAGCACCATTTTGTATAGCAAGATTATGAACCCCCAATCCTTAAAATGCCCCTTAAAAGTTATTTTCAACAAGTTCCTGCTCCCCATTACCATGACATTTCCCTTCTAACAATGTCTGGAAAGCAGCCATTGGGTGTTAATTAATTGTCAATGTCTCAAACGCGTGCCTCTTTGCTTTGGCTACAGTATGGCCCGGCCACATGTCTGAATCCAGGCTGCTAAGCAGAAACGAGTGGGTCCCAAATATTTTGATAGGCACAACTCACTATTATATCAAGACAGGAAAGCCAGAAATCTGACCTCAGCTATTGTCTTGATCTGAATCCAACCAGCAATGCACAGGAATTCTCATTCACTTTTTTTCCTTTCCCAAGGCTTCCATTACTACTACTATGCACCTAGCACAGCAGATCGCTGTAATGTGTTGTCCCCCTCACAGGCATACATAATTTAAATATTTTAGATTAAACTTAAATCACACAGAGATTAAGAAAGCCTGGTCGGTAAAGCCAAACTGGCAGCATTTCCAAAGCCTACAATTCTCAAAGGAACTTGGATGAGAAAGTGCCTAGAACACCAGTTCCTGAATGTGACCAGGCACAGGGTTGAAATGGGCTCCTGTTGGATGTGGATTCAAGTGTAGAGGGCTTGCTATAAAAAACAGCATGCCTCAGGCTCCAAACTAGAGAATCATAGAATCATAGAAGTAGGCTCAGAAGGGACCTTGTAGATCTTCAAGTCCGACCCCCTGCCTGGGCAGGAGGAAAATTGGGCTCAAGTGACCCCAGCCAGGTGGGCATCGAGCCGCTTCTTAAAGACCCCCAGGGTAGGAGCCAGCACCACTTCCCTTGGAAGTTGGTTCCAGATCCTAGCCGCCCTGACTGTGAAGTAGTTCTTACGGATGTCTAATCTAAACCTACTCTCTGACAACTTGTGGCCGTTATTCCTTGTTATCCCGGGGGGCGCTAGGGGAAACAAGGTCTCCCCCAAACTCTTCTGGTCCCCCCTAGTGAGTTTATAGACAGTCACAAGGTCCCCCCTCAGCCTTCTCTTGTGAAGGCTGAACAGGTTCAGGTCCCATAGCCTCTCATTGT
>NW_005842552.1:343441-344839 GCF_000455745.1 Alligator sinensis
GGAGGTGAAGAATTTGTTAAAGAGGTCTGCCTTCTCCTCTGGTGCAACCACCAGATTTCCCAGTGCAATCATCATAAGGTCTATTTTCCTGACCTCTGATCATGTGCTTGGCTCTCCTCGGCACTCTCTCAAGCTTCTCCACATTCTTTTTGAATTGTGGAGCACAAAACTGGATGCAGTACTCCAGCTGTGGCCTTACCAAGGCTGAGCACAACGGGAGGATGACGTCCCGGGATTTGCATCCAATGCTTTTGTGACCTGATCATAAAAGGCAATCAGGTTGGTCTGACATGACCTGCCCCTAATGAAACTGTGCTGGTTGCCCTTGAGCATCATCCCCAATGACGGCCCATCACAGATGTGCTCCTTGATGATCTTCTCAAAGACTTTCCCCAGGACTGAGGTAAGACTGACGGGCCTATAGTTGCCCAGGTCCTCCCTCCTCCCTTTTTTAAAGATGGGGACCACATTGGCTATCTTCCAATCATCTGGCACCTGGCCCGAGCACCACGAGCTCTCCTAAAGCTGTGCCAAGGGCCCAGCAATAACCCCTGCTAGCTCCCTCAACACCCTAGGGTGGAGAGCATCTGGACCTGCTGACTCCCGAGAGACTTATCTGATGGGTTTTGTTTGCCAAGAACACATAGTTCCAATTCTCCAGCATCTGCCCTGGACCCCAATAGCTTTCTGGACACAATTCAGGGTTTTGCTTTTGACCTATAAGGCCTTAAACAGGCTGGGCCCTACATACCCAAGGGTGCTGAAGGAGTTGGCCAATGTGATTGCAGGGCCACTGGCCATTATCTTAGAAAACATGTGGTGATCAGGAGAAGTCCTGGATGACTGGGAAAAGGCAAATATAGTGCCCATCTTTAAGAAAGGGAAGGAGGAGTGTCTGGGGAACTACAGATCAGTCAGTCTCACCTCAGTCCCTGAAAAAATCATGAAGCGGGTCCTCAAGGAATCCATTTCTAAGTACTTGGAGAAGAAGGTAATTAAGAACAGTCAGCCTGTATTCACCAGGGGCAAGTCATACCTGATGAACCTGATTGCCTTCTATGACTAGATGACTGGCTCTGTGGATGCAAGGAGACCAATGGACATTATACCTTGACCTTAGCAAGGTTTTTGATACTATCTCCCACAAGATGATCAGGTCACAAAGGCCATGGACGCAGGTGTCGCGGTGGATGTAGTCTTTCTGGACTTCAGCAAGGCCTTTGACACCGTCTCTCACCCCATCCTAATTAATAAACTAGGCGACTGTGGCATACATGCCTACACGGTCAGATGGATTGCAGATTGGCTGAAGGGTCGCACTCAGAGGGTGGTGGTGGATGGATCATACTCGACTTGGGGGGAGGTGGGTAGTGGAGTCCCCCAGGGCTCGGTCCTGGG
>NW_005842552.1:345650-348637 GCF_000455745.1 Alligator sinensis
TTTTTGTTGTTCTCCCGCCCTGGCGGGGGGTCGGGCTAGAAGATCTATTAGGTCCCTTCCGACCCTGTAACTATGAAACTATGAAACTATGAAACATTCTTGCAGCAAGCTAAGGAAGTATGGGTTGGAAGTATGGGTTGGATGAATGGACTATAAGGTGGATAGAAAACTGGCTGGATCATCAGGCTCAAAGGGTAGTAAGTCAATGGCTCAATGTCTAGTTGGCAGACGCTGTCAAGTTGAGTGCCTCAGGGGTCATTCCTGGGACAATTTTGTTCAATATCTTCATTAATGATGAATGGACGGCACCCTCATCAAGTTTGCAGATGATACCAGAAAGTTTGTAGATGACTGGGGGGTAGCAATAGATACACTGGAGGGTACGGCTACGATTCAGACAGACTAATTAAAGGATTGGACAAGAAGAATTCTCAAGAGGTTCAGTAAGGAGAAGTGCCAAGTCCTGCACTTAGAACAGAAAAATCCCATGCACCAGTACAAGTTAGAGACTGACCAGCTAAACAGCAGCTTTGCAGAAGAGGACATTGGGGTTACAGTGGACAATAAGCTGAATATGGCCAGTATGCCCTGGTTGCAAAGAAGGCTAAAAGCATACTGGGCTACATTAGTAGGAATGCTGCCAGCAGATTGAGGGAAGTGATTATTTCGCTCTATTCAACACTGGTAAGGACACATTTGGAGGACTGTGTTCAGTTTCGGGCTTCCCACTATAGAAAGGATGTGGACAAACTGGAGAGAGTCCAGCAGAGGGCAACTAAAATGGTTCAAGGGCTGGGGCATGTGACTTATGAGACGAGGCTGGGGGAACTGAGCTTGTTTAGTCTGGATAAAACAAGATTGAGAGGGGGGTTGATAGCAGCCTTCAACTCCCTGAAGGGAGGTTCCAAAGAGGATGGAGCTGGACTGTTCTTTGTGGTGGCAGATGACAGAACAAGGAGCGACGGTCTCAAGTTGCAGAAAGGGAGCTTTAGGGTAGATATTAGGAAAAACTCTGTCACTAGGAAGGTAGTAAGCCATTAGAACAGGTTACCCAGACAGGTTGTGGAATTTAGAGATTTTCCAAGACCCAGCTAAATAAGGCCTTGGCTGGGATGAATAGCATCCACATCGCACCTGAGGACAGGAGGGGTTATCCAGGCTGACCTTGACAGGCTCATGAAATAGGCAGATGAGAACCTGATGGTGTTCAACACCGAAAAATGCAAGGTTCTCCACCTTGGGAGGAAAAATCTGCAGCATCCTTATAGGATCAGCAGTCCTACGCTGCCTAGCACCACAGATGAAAGGGACTTGGGGGTCATGATTGACCACAAGATGAACATGAGCCTTCAATGTGATGCTGCAGCTAGTAAAGTGAGCAAAACACTGGCTTGCATCCATAGATGCTTCTCAAGCAAATCCCAGGTCGTCATTCTCCCCTTGTACTCGGCCTTGGTGAGGCTGCAGCTGGAGTACTGCGCCCAGTTTTGGGCTCCACAATTCAAAAAGGATGTGGAGAAGCTTGAGAGGGTGAAGAGGAGGGCCACGTGCATGATCAGAGGTCAGGAAAATATATCTTATGATGAGAGGCTGAGAGCCATGGGACTCTTCAGCCTGGAAAAGCGCAGGCTCAGGGGTGATCTGGTGGCCACCTATAAGTATCAGGGGTACTCATCAGGATCTGGGGGAACGTCTGTTCACCAGAGCGCCCCAAGGGATGACAAGATCAAACGGTCACAAACTCTGCCATGACCGATTCAGGCTGGACATAAGAAAGAACTTCTTCATTGTCTGAGCTCCCAAGGTTTGGAATAGACTGCTGCCGGAGGCAGTTCAAGCACCCACTTTGAATGCCTTCAAGACACATTAGGATGCTTATCTTGCTGGGATCCTTTGACCCCAGTTGACTTCCTGCCCATGGGGCAGGGGGCTGGACTCAATGATCCTCCGGGGTCCCTTCCAACCCAAATGTCTATGATATCTATGAAATAGTTGGGGATGGTCCTGCTTTGACCAGGGGGTGGACTAGATGACCTCCTGAGGTCCCTTCCAATCATTTTCTATGATTCTATCTAAGGGACCACTTTTTCCCTTATGCCTCATCATGATCCTCAAGGTCAGTTGAATATTTTCAACCTCCTGCAAGTACCATCAGTACATCAAGTCTGCTTTCTACAAACACATGGGCAATCAGTCTCATCAGTTTCTCTCCAGCTCTGGAAATCCCTCCTCTCTTGAGGCCTGCCAGAGCCGGCTTCAGAAGCACTGCAAGACTTCCCTTTTTGGGCAAACACTCAGGAATCAAAACTAGGCCCAGATATTGCTTAGTGGGTCCCTGTTAAATCTCCTACCGTAAGCCATGCTGAGCCTTTGTTGGGAAGGGCAGGGTGTAAATAGAATAAGCGCATAAGTGAATAAAAGCAGAAGATATAACCTAAGTCAGAGAGGGGAAAGCAGAGGTGTCTGCTGGGTCTCAAATCATTTAAGGCTTTGTAGATAGTAACCAGCTCCTTCAGTTCCAGCCAGCAGTTGACAGACAGTCAGCACAGAGTGCGAGAAGCACCAGTGCAGTAGGCTGGTCCTCATCACTCATCAGATGGGAACCAACTGAATTTTCCAAAGTGCCTTTCCCTTTCCCAGCTTGTCTCCAATGAAGTGAGTGGCCACCAAGGTAACAAAAGTGCAGAGAGATGACTGATAATTTGGCTTCTGAGAATAAAGGGTTAATCTCACAGGGGTGCACCATGCGTGCAATGAACCCTCAGAATCCACTGCCCAACTACTTTTTCCCTCTATGACTGAAGAGGAATCATTGTGCCCTCAAAGGAAGGGCTGAGAGAAGGTGGGGACACATCACTCCACTCTCACGTGTTGGGCAGCTACACGGTAGGTAAGAGGAGATGACCTTTATTAAGGTCATCTGTACCTGCTGGTGCTCCAGAAGGGATTCTGCCTTCCCATGCACACTGTTCCTGCTCTTTCCTTTG
>NW_005842552.1:348668-349382 GCF_000455745.1 Alligator sinensis
AGGGCTTCCCCTGAGAGGTATAATCTAGCTCCAAGCTGTTTTAATTCCAACCTCTTTCTGAAGCTGGTCTCACTACTAGAACAGGAGTAAGAGGAATGTGTCCATTTCCATTTTCCCCTTCTGCTGGCAACAGCCCGTGTGCCAAAAACCAATGAGTCTAAACAAGTTCCAAACACAGCTGCTGCCAGGTGGCTACCCTGGGGGACAGACCAAATGGGGCTACAATTCTGTTTGTGGCAAATGCTGCTCTCTCTCATCTTTAATTCACTGAGCCACTCCTACAGCAAGTTTATCCAAGTCAGTAGATCTGCATATTTTTATGCCATGGTTGAACTACATAGTCCTAGCATTGCTAACTAATTGGACTAGATTTTCTTCCTCCCTTATCAGCACTCTTTATGGGCAGGTATGTCTGCACGATGATCCCCTGTGCCCTCCATTTTTGCCAGACTGTACAGGTTAGATTTGAACAGGTCAGTCCATCCACTCTCCTTTACCCCACAGGAATCCAACATTCCTGTTTACTTGACTCCAAGACAAAAGTTTTTCCTCTAATCAGCACAAGGGATAAAGAAGCCTCATCTTGGATTTCAGTAGGGCCCAAAGCAGGCAGCAGCTCAGTTCCAGCTTAGGCGCCAGCCTCAGGGCTGAAGCTGGAGCTGAGCTGCTGCCTATGTCAGGCCCCAAGACTCATTTGGCAAGGGGGGGACCCGT
>NW_005842552.1:349467-375544 GCF_000455745.1 Alligator sinensis
GCCCCTGGCTGCCCCTTTCCCCCCCCCCCCCTTACACACACACACTCTGTAATCTCCCCTTACCTTTTGATCTGGTCCCTCCAGCCCTGACTTAGCAGTGGCAACTCCCAGCCAAGCCTCTTCCTGGCCGGTCTGGCCAAGGACTGGATCAGGGTCATGCTGCTGCTGACTGCCCCAGAGGAGCAAAGCTGCTGCAGAAGGTAACGGTGGGGGGCGGGTAGGGAACGTGGCAGCAGGGGCCAGGCACAGAACGGCAAGCAGCAGAGGGGCATATGGCAGGGGGGACAGGCAAAGCAAGGAAAAGGAGTAGAGAAGCAAGGTGTGGGGTCTGGGTCCTCCCCATCTGCCACCACTTTCCTTGCTATAGTGGTAGAGGGGATGAATTTAAGGTGACCTTCCACTAATTAGATTCTATACATGGATAATTATAACAAATTACATTTTTCCATGTATTGAATCTAATTACTGGGGTGTGGGGATGTTAAATTCAAAGTTGCCTTGGATTTGGATAAAACTGGTATTTCCTCTTTCTTCGAATCCTTCCTATTATCCCTGCCCAGAACTGTGCCTGTCTACACAGTAAAGGACTGTGCACCAGTCAATTTTTACATCAGCTTTTGGACCCAGAGCCCCTCTCTACACTGCTACTCCCCATAGCCTCTGCTTTCCCATTTTGCACTCTATTTGCAAGGGTTACTACCCCTGTGGATTCCTCTGCACTTCTCTTTTGCTTACTTTCATGGGGTAGGGACAGGCATTCAAAAAGCCTGAGCCTGAATTGATTCAGCCATTGCAGGTTAGTCTAACCTGCAAAGGCTGAATCGGTTTCCAACCATACAGACAATCTCTCTCTGGACTGAGGAAATTCAGGCACATGCCTGCAGTGGCTAAGGCTAGAAGCTGGGGGGCACTAGAGCAGCCCTGCCTTCCCATCCACAGTGCTGAGCTGAGGGAGGCGGGACGTGGCCAGGCCCCAGCAGGGGTCTGACTAGGGAGGGGTGTAAACCTCCACCCTGCCTACCCATTCCAGGCTTTTCCCTGCTTGCTGTTCAAAAGGCCAGCCCCCAGCTAGTACCCTGAGGCAAGGGCGGGTGTGTAGTGCATGCATCTGTTTATGATACGGAGCTTTTCACTTTCCCTCCCTGCTGCTGTATACTGTATGCAGCAAACTGACAGGCAAGCAAGCTGGGGGGGAAGGGAGGACTGATAACAGTGTTTATCACCCCTAGCTCAGTGTTTATTGCCCCATTAAGAAAACAGAGACATTACCAGCTACCTGTTGATTCAGCACAGACCCAGCATGTAGTCTGCTGGCTAATACACAGACACCTCTCTGCAAGGCAGAGGAGAGGGGGGAATTTGTGCTTATTAGAGAGTGGGGGGTGAGGGTGGTGGTGGAGGGGAGCAAACAGCTTTTCCAAGGAAGGAAATTAAGCTGCTGATTAACTCCAAAAGGCCTATCTGCCTTGATCATCTCCCAAGAGCATGACTATAGCCAGCATGTGGTCTGCTAGCTAAAGCGAAGGTGTCTGCATAAGTCAGGGGGAATAATCCCTGTTTAGCAAGAGGAAGTTGGACAGATGCAGAGGGGAGGGGCCAGCCCTGCTCTGGAGCAGAGAGCCCCACCCAGCCCAGAGAGCATGCTGGGATGCTGGGGGTGTCTGGTTTATCTTAAACCAGCAAGGGGCCTGGGACAGACATTGCACAAACTGGTTTAAACCAAATCAGTTAAGTTTGATACTACATTCAACCAGGTTTATCTCAAACTGGTTTTAGCCATTTTCAAACTGGTTTATATGCACTGAACATCTGTTCTGTTTCAGGTTTAAACCAGTTTCTGATCACTTAAACCGATTTATGTGTAATGTCTGTCCCTAGCCATGTTGTTCTCTCTGTCTACTTCTCCCCTTGGAATGCTGTATCTGCTTAATGAGTAGCCATCCTCACTCCATCTGGGTGTTCACTTGAAATGTGACTGATGTATTTGCTACCTCTTTCTCCACACTGTTGAACATAATGTCTGACCCAGCATGAGTCCCTGTGGAAGCCAACTGAACACTGAAATATTAACGATCACACTCTGCTTTCCATTGTTGGGGCAGATTTTAATCTATTTCATTGTTGTCCTTCTGTATCCACCCTGCACCTTTCTTGTTCCTCTCTGGGCCCAATCCAATCTCTGTTAAAGTAAATGGAAACAACCATGTTGAATTCATTAGGGATGGATCAGGCTCCGAGAAGATTATGTCTTAGGAAATTGAATTCAATTCCTTTCCAAAATCAAGCTGTTTAGTAACCATGGCATGGCCTCTCTTTTCAACCTAATAGCTTATCAAAGAGGGAAAGTCTATTACTTCGATGCCATTTTTTTAAGGCATCCTTGCTTTATGTGTAATGAAGTTTCTTTTCTTTCCTTCAGAGCATTCACTGTCAGTCCCTGATTATTAGATAGAAATTTTCACCTGGAAAGGATGTTAAACTAATTGGTCTATAATTCCCCTTTTGGAAAATCAGGACATTATTTTCCCTCTGCCAGTCTTCAGGGGCCTTCTCAGTTCTCCAAGAGTGACTGGATATAACGGATAATGATTTCAAGAGTTTCACAGCTAATTCCTTTAATACCCCTGGGTGTATACCATCTGGCCCTGTGTGAAGATTTAAATGCATTTTCCTCCTAATATTTCTTCACTGGTTCTTTAAATATTTTGCTACTTCTTTCATATGACTACTCAACTGCTCTACTTATATTTGGTTATTAATTACACAAGCTCTTCTTAAGAGAAGTGAAGGCGAGGCATTGCATTCTTCAGTCATTTCTTTCTTTCTCCGAAGAAAACTCTCTTTTAAAATTCCTTTTTGTATCAGAGACAAGATTAGGTATCCCTGACTCGAGTCATTGATTCGATTTCCCTAGCAAAGCAGGACTGTGCATATAGTACATTTTCTACTGCTTTAAGTGTCCCAAGCAAGAAGATCACCTCTTTGTTCTACTCTTCCAACTTCTAAGGCCTGTACGTTCTAGTGCACTGCACTTGCAGGGACTTTATCCCTCTATTGCCCCCTCTACATGCGCAGGTAAAGGCACAATGACTGGATTATGTGTTAGATCCTAAATGTGCCTCCTGCTATGCCACACATGCACAGGTGATTGTGGGATCTAGCATAAGATCCTACCATGCAGCCGAGATGATTCTCAGCCCTTGCTGTACCTCACACATAGCTAATAGGACTCTCAACCCCAACAGCTATTGGGTGCTCTGCAGCTGGGAGATCCTGGGAGCTGTGGTCTCCCAGCCCCAGGGTGCATGGTACAACCCCACAGCTATGGTTTCCCAGCCACAGGGCACAAGTGAAATGTACAAATTAAAGCTGGATAGAAACCAGCTATATAGTTATTACACATTTTCCAGCAAAAACTTTAGAGCTGGTTTGCCCTTTTTTGCACCATAGTTCACTGGCACATGGAGACACTCTAGATTAATTGTGCAATTAAACAGGTAATTGCACAGTAGATGTAATGTGTAGAGGGGGCCCATCTCATACAATTTGCATCTGTGTAAATCAAGTTCATTCTCACTGTTTGCAGCGCCCTTCAGATACCTGTAGACTCATGCCCACTTTGGCATCCCTCATCCAAGTTATATCTAAGGATCTCTTCATCTTCATAAATCAGACCCACTCCCACCACCTTGATCATGTTGCTGCTTTTCTTTGTCAATGTGTTTTTGAAAATGCAATGCCAAGAAGTTTCATACTATTTCAGCTGCAGTCAAGGAATGCTTCTTCACGCGATGCCAATGGATGTGGGGTTGAGAACTGCGCTGGCCTGTTGCAATGCCGTTTTGATGCAGAAAGTCATGTCAAATTGCCTGATTCATATCTATCTAGTTACATTCTTTTTCAGCATTATTGCCAGTGGGTGCATCTACACACAAACTTTACTGTGGAGTTGGCTAATTAGCTCTGCTGTAAAGCATCGCTACCTATATGTGTGCTAGTATTAGGACTCAGTAAATTAACTAATTCCGCTGTAAGGTAGTACTATCTTACAGCAGAGAAATTAAGTGCAACAGAATGCATCTGTAAATGATGACAGGGGCTGGATGTGGCCCAAGGGTGCTAAAGTTTGGGGGGCAGCTCCACACTTTAGCACCCTTGTGCCCCAGCCAGCCCCTCCACCGACCAACGACATCACCTGGAGCTGACCCCCAGAGCCTGCAGCCAGCCCATGACTGCTCCACCAGAGCTCAAACTGCTGCTGTCCCAGGCGCATGTGTAGACGCTGCACCCAAGAACAGCTGACTCCAGCTCAAACTGCTCTGGAGTTTATTGTGCTTTGTTCATTTCATGTGTACATGCACCCACTGAGTGCATTTCAGGACACTTTGCTTCATATGGAGCAAGCCACATTATTCCAGTTTCTTTACATTTTTTCCTAGCCATATTTTTAATCTCTGTAGGCATTGTTGTGTTATTTCTCTGTTCAGTGGCATTTAAAAACTCCTCCCAATTTAGCATCATGAACAAGCTGTTTACTACCCGACATCGCCTATATTACCTGTGCTTCATGAACAATTTGCAGCTTCTCTTTGCTTTCCTCCCACTTTTTCTTCCTCTTTCAACCCACTCATGTTGGGTTTCCTTTTCCTTTTTCATCTGCTATATGACTTCCCTTTCCTCCTCTTATATCATGACTTCATAGGGGAACATAAAGAAATAATGGCTATTATTTTAGTCTGGGCCACATACAATAGACTATGTCCTTGAAGCAGGTTCAGTCATGTATTCATTAACAAGCCAAAAGGCCTGGGAACAGAGCTGTGGTAAAAGCTTGAGAGAAAGAAGGAATGAATATATAGCACACTTCACATGGCACGCTTCCATTTGGCTAGCAGCCAGTGTGGCTGGCTTTCTGTTCATGTATATATACCTGGTGTATAAGTACAGCTCATGAAGAAAAGGCCAGCCCTAGTTTTACATTCTTCAGTTTCTTCCCTGGTGAAGCCAAATAAGAAATAATCCTCAACTTCCTGCGATCTGACTAAGTCCATGAACTGTATTTCTCCCATCAGTCTCTTTACTAGGTCTGTGTGAAGCTTCAGGCGCTGATTTGACTGGGAGGAGATTTGGCACGATTTGGTGGCCGAAACTCCAAATCCTAATCGAATTAGGGAACCAATTAAAATGTTCAAATTGATTCAAAGCTCTCTGAATCAATTTGGAAAAGATTTGGAGAGCTTCAACAATTCAGGCAGTCCCCGCTGGCTGCAGCAGGGAGCTGGACACGGACTTCATGCTGGTAAGTAGGGAGCAGGGGAGGGAGGCTGGAAAAGGGTCAAGGGGACCATGTGGGGACCCCTGCTAGGCCCCAGCAGGCCAGGCCTGCTCCCCCAGCTCTTCTGAGTGCCCCTGACCCCTGCCCACACTTCCAGCCCCTCCATGGCTGCCCTGGCTGGCCGCAGCTCCCAGTTGTTTAAAAAAAAAAAAAGCCCCTACTCACCAGCTGCTGCCAGGAAGGGGGCAAGGGGGGCAACCCCCACTGCCCCCCCCTGCATGGGGGGCTCTGTCATGAGCCCCCCGGCCCCCCACCTGCTCTTTCAGCCCCCCCCCCATGGCTGCCTCGCTCTGCCCAGCTCTAGCTCTTTAAAAAAAACAAAAACCCTCCCAAAACTCCCCAAAGCCCCAGGCTCAGTAGCTGCTGCAGTGGCCTCAGGGCTTCTGGAGGCTTGTGGCAGAGCCCTGCACGTGGCATGGGGATCGTCGCCTACCTGGCAGGAGCCAGTGAATTGGACCTTTTTTTTTTCTTCAAAGAGCCAGGAGAGCAGGTGGGGTAGCCATGGAAAGCGAGTGGGGGGATGAGGCCTGTATGATTCAGGGATTCGGCAGCAGCCAAATCTCCGAATCAGATTCGGCTGAATTGATTCAGGACAGTGATTCGAATCACTGTTCCCCCAATTGGCCAAATCTGAATTCTAATGAATACTAGGTGCTTTGCAGAGGCCTACTCTTTACCTCCAGATTTTATTATTAGCTATGAGGAATTCTCATGCCACAGCTTCTAGCATCCAACCTGCCTAGTACTTCCCGATTTCTAGCAAAGCATTTGCTGCATCCAGAGTGGTTTACAGCTGTGAGAATACCACAGAAGATGATGGGCCTGTGGGTTGGGAATAGTAAGGTATGCTGTAGCTGCAGGGAGATACTGACCATTTTATTCTCCTAGGCAATTGCAGAAAAGACACAAGTGGTTACATTTAAAACTCTATTAGGTGGATGAAGACTGGACAGTTGTGCAGAAGACACTTACAAACCTCTTACACGATGAATATTCAGACAAAATCCTTGTTAAAAAACACCAGGCATGCCAGGTACTCCATGCATCATCTTTGTTTCCACTCCCCTTTCCCACATGGCCAGATTCTGGGCTATCCTGCTATCAACTGCCCAGCCCATAGTGTTCTCTGGGAGAAGTCCTAATTATTGCTGCTCTAAAACAATGTTCTAAGTGAGCCCAATATGAAGCAGGAGCATACTGTATTAAGACAGTATCTCCTCCATCAAATCAAACTCCCTCAAAATTACCCAGATGCTCATTGTTCAGAGGAAGGTTTGCTGTTGGTTTTGGAGAGCAGCATTTGGCATAGTTGCAGCTCCCATCCTCCAGTCCATCTTGGCCTCCCTCAGTGAAGATTCTTTTGTTTGTCTCCCACTTCTGTATTGCAAAGCAGATGGAAATGTAGGGCTATTTGTCATTTTTAACAAAATAGCCCATACAAGATTCAAGCGAGGATTAGGGCTTTACTGTACAATTAATTGTACAATGGGCTATATGGGGCAGCTCTCTTCCCCAAAGTAACACCAGTGTAAGATTTGAACATTGTAACAAGTGAGTAAGTAGAAAAAAGGGGGTTAGATGACAATGTATTAGTAGCAGCTGATTACAAGGGGCCAATCGCCCAACCCACAAACCAGGCATCACAGCAAAAGTGAGTTTCAAGGAGAATTTTAGACGGGGATGGAAGGAAACAACTGGACATGGGAAATCATATGGAAACAAGAGACATCATATGCCTACCAGCCCATCTAGTCACTTCCGCCACAAGTGTGGGCATTACCTTTTTCACCCAGCATCTCAAATTCTGGCAGATAGAAAGCAACACCACTGGATCTTACACATATAAGGAGGTCGTCTCTAGGGGTGTGCAAAGCGGGCCTTATTCGATTTGGATTTGGATTCAGACTGAATCAGGGACAGTGATTTGATTCGCTGATTCGGATCACTGTCCCTGATTCGATTCAGCCAAATCTGAATCTGAAGATTCAATGCTGACACAGTTTTAAATGTTTTTTTCTACATACCTCTAGGTAGCAGGCACGGCTTATGAACATCGCGATGCTGGGGCGGATGGAGCATCCCACAGGAGTGTGGGGGCCCCCCACATGCTTGGTGGTGAACCCAGAAGTAGACTGGAAGTGCTGCTGGGGAGCACGCTGCAAGGGACCCCGATAAGCCATGTGGGGACCCTGGGTGCCCCTGCAGACCCAGGAGGCACCAGTCACCGAGCCAGGGAGGCACCCCAGTGAACTCCCCAGCGGACCTGGAAGTGCTTCTGGTCCACTTCCAGGTCTGCTGCCGAGTGTGCTGGGGAGACCCCTGCACTTCTCTGGGACACTCCATGCACCCCAGCATCGCAGCCTTCACGAGCTGCCTGCTACCTAGAAGTATGACAAAAGATCATTTAAAGCTATGTCTATGTCTGAATTGCCAAATCTTTCCAAATTTCTCCAAATCAATTTGGAGGGTTCTGATTTGATTAGGAGAAATTAAAGGGTCCTCCGATTCAATTTTGTCCAAGTTTGCAGATGACACAAAGCTGTGGCTCTGTCCAAGTTTGAAGATGACACAAAGCTATGGGGAGAAGTAGACACGCCGGAGGGCAGGGAACAGCTGCAAGCAGATCTGGACAGGTTGGACAAGTGGGCAGAAAACAACAGAATGCAGTTCAACAAGGAGAAATGCAAAGTGCTGCACCTAGGGAGGAAAAATGTCCAGCACACCTACAGCCTATGGAATGACCTGCTGGGTGGCACAGAAGTGGAAAGGGATCTTGGAGTCCTAGTGGACTCCAAGACGAACATGAGTCGGCAGTGTGACGAAGCCATCAAAAAAGCCAATGGCACTTTATCGTGCATCAGCAGATGCATGACGAATAGATCCAAGGAGGTGATACTTCCCCTCTATCGGGCGCTGGTCAGACCGCAGTTAGAGTACTGCGTGCAATTCTGGGCGCCGCACTTCAAGAGGGATGCAGATAACCTGGAGAGGGTCCAGAGAAGGGCCACTCAGATGGTTAAGGGCCTGCAGACCAAGCCCTACGAGGAGAGACTAGAGAAACTGGATCTATTCAGCCTCCGCAAGAGAAGGCTGAGAGGCGACCTTGTGGCTGCCTATAAGTTAATCCCGGGGGCACAGAAGGGAATTGGTGAGGTTTTATTCACCAAGGCGCCCCCGGGGGTTACAAGAAATAATGCCCACAAGCTAGCAGAGAGCAGATTTAGATTGGACCTCTTTCCTGCCTATGCAGGGGGTCGGACTCGATGATCTATTGAGGTCCCTTCCGACCCTAACATCTATGAATCTATGAATTTGGATTCGGAGATTCGGCCACAAAATCAAATCAGGGACCGAAGCTTTGCAGAACCCTAGTCTTCTACTTTGTCACAGACCCATAATCAAAGGGCTAGAGAGAGTCCTGGCAAGGAAAAATAGCTCTAGAGCCAATATATTTAAGGTCCTTGGAATGGTATCTCTGAAATAATTCATTCTAAGACCTTGAGAGGGGAGCAGAGTGTTGTTTGTCAAAAAGAATGTGCATTGGGCTGATAGCGGGTAGTGTTGACATGCAAAAGAGCGATGAGTGATGTTACAAAATGAAAGCAAGAATCAGGTGCAAGAAGAGGGCTGCATTTAGTTGTACTGTGGAAGAGGAATGAAATAACTTCATGATAAGCATAATTATAATGGGGCAGCCCCTGCTTTTCTTTTCTCTCCCAGATGCAGATTTAAAGAACTCCTACACCGATCTTCCATTTGCTGAAGGTTGATTGTTAAAGTCTCGCTATGGTTTTCAGTGTTACATATGGGCTAGAGGCATGAGTAGCAGGGCCTGGAGCAGAGCCTAAAAGTGTGTTTTGTATGTATTTGAAATAGAGCTCATTATCCACCTATCCAAAGGTTTTCTAAATGATACTTGCCCATCTTGGCTGCAGTGCAAGACGAAGTTGTGATCAGGAGGGCTCACAGCCTGAGGACAAGGAGCTAAAGTGCAACCTTGACAGTCCTTGGAACGCTGCACGTTGCCAACGGGGCCTTGTACAAAAACACCTGGTTTCTCACCCTCTGCCTACAAACTCTTGGATTTGATTTCACTGACCTGCCAAGCTACACATCACTTTCTCATCCAGTAACAAGATGAACAGAAGAATTCATTCCCGATTCCTTAGTGTGGTTAACAACTTTTCTCCTCAGTTGGTATCCAGTGTCCTAGACAAGGCTACCTTAGTCATAAGCGATTTATTTGCCATAATATTTCAGCTGGAATTTTCCCAAACCATTCGCTACTGGCCAGAGTCCACTCCCACTGAAAATCTCACTCCAACTTGTTTAGCATTGTGCTTAATATTTTGGATCATAGGAGAGTACGGCTAGAAGAGACCTCACAAGGTCATCTAGTCCAGGCCAGGATCATCCTTGACTAAACTATCCCAGCCATGTGTCAGTCTAACCTGCTTTTGAAAGTTTCCAAGGATGGAGATTCTGCAGCTTCTCTAAGCAGCCTGTTCCCATTCCTGACCACCCTTGTAGTCAGAAATTTCCTCCTACTCTCCAGCCAATATTTCCCCTGCGGCAGCTTAAGGTCACTGCTCCTAGTCCTGTCCCTTACAATCACAGAGAAAAGCCCATCTCTGTTTCTGTAATCACCCTTCAGGTATTTGAATACTCTTATCATATCCCCCCTGAGTTCTCTCTTCTCCAGGCTAAATAACCTTTGTTCTTTCAGCCTTTCTTCACAAGTCCTGCTTTCCAGGCCCTGGAACATTTTTCTTGCTCTGCGCTGGACTATTTCCAAATGGTCCATGTACTTCTTGAAGTGTAGGGCCCAAAACTGGACACAGCACTGCAGGTGAGGCCTCACCGGTGCTGAATAAAACAGAAGAAACACTTCCCTTGATTTGCAAGCAACATTGCTATTAATACCACTCAGGATGCTGTTGCCTTTTTTTTTTTTTTTTTGGCAACAAGAGTGGTGCTGGCTCATATTTAGTTTATGATCTACTCTAACCTGCAGGCCCTTCCCTGCAGTACTGCAGCCTAGCCAGTCATTCCCAATTTGTATTTGTGCATGAAGTTATCCCACACACAGCCCTGAAATGTGGGACCCTTGCACTTGTCCTTGCTGAATTTCATCCGGCCGGCTGCAGACCATTTCTCCAGTCTATCCAGGTCATCCTGGATCCTGGCCCTGCCCTCTGGAGCATCCACAGTTCCACCCAACTTGATGTCACCTGCAAACAGTTTTACTTCTGCAAATCGATTCCTGTTTCAATAATAGTGACATTTCTAGGTACCAGTTCCTAATTCTAAGCTGCAGAGTCCCTGTGGCACACAGAACCTGAAAAAAATGAAACCTTTTGAGAGCCAAATCACAAGGTCTTCAGACCACAAAAGCTGTTATCGCTTTTACGGTGGTCTTCCGAATGAAAAGGCTGAAGAGTCTTCAGTTTCACATACGAATCACTATTTTCCAGGTACTTGGAAAAAAAATAAAAATCACCCATCCCCATGAACATTCCTCAACAGCAGCCGACAGTGGGATGCAGATGTCCAAATCAAACAGGGACTTGGGATTCAAACCAATGCTCATTAACAATACAAATCAGAGCTCCATTATTTCTGGTTTTGAACCAGAGCCTACAGAGAAAGAGGACAGAAAAGATGGCCCTAACACAACTGCCTTGTGCTAAGGAGTATAGCACAGCATGGAAAAAAAAGCACAGACATCTTCCTGGGTCACAGGAGCTCAAGAACAGGATGGCCTGCTGCGTGTACTTAGCAGGGTGCACAAGACATAAAAGACTTACTGGAGCTGGATGCTGAGGAAGCTTTTAAGATGTGCCTGACTCACAGTTCGCAAGCTAGGACTCGTTTTGCAAGTTCAATCTCTGTTCAGATAGGATTAGGGAATGTCCCTGGACTAGACTGCGAAGGAAGCAGAGTCCTGCCAAATATGTTCTGCCCACAGTGCAGTCCAGACCCGTCGGATGATACTCTGATTTTATTAATGTATGCTTGGCCCCAATTCCATGATACCTGGGGCTATGTTTATAATAAAAAGTGCCGCACACACGCAGTGGGTGGGTGTGCACAGCAGTTGGGAGTTGAGGCATGTGAGAAAGAACGAAAGAAGAAAACGAAGTTCCTAATTACAGTATATAAATCAGAAACTAAATTCCTCCGATTCTCTGGTTGTCCTCCCCTCCCTCTTTCTGCTCCTTTACAGCGGACCTTCACTTTAGCCCTACTGTTTGCCAGAGAAGATAACAACAGGTTTCCGCCACATCGCTTTATCATCTTAGCCCACACCCCTCGGGTTACACAGGCTGTGGCAAAAAGTACTGGCTATTCTGAATGTGCAGTCTCTTGCAAGATCTTTGGTTTTTAGGCTTTGAGGTGAAATGAGAAGAGAAGACAGACTTGAGTTTGTGAGGGTAAACACTGACATGGGACACTGAGGGCCACAATTAGTCATAATCTAAAGTAAGGGGAATGTGTAGCCTATTGGTTTATACCCAGAAATCAAAGGAGCCATGTTGAGGCTAGTCTCAAATGAGGTGTCTGGGCTTCAGCTAAGATGGGCCTTTGGTCAGACATATTGACTCAAAGGAAGTGTTTGTTCTGTTTATAACATACTGTACTATAATTCCTGCTTGATACTGAGCCTCTCCCAAATAAGAAGCAGGTGGAAGAGACCTATAGGAGCCTCATAATGAAGCCCTCATTATCATTCACATGAGTTGCACAAATGCATTAGTGGGAGAATGCAAAGTACCAGGCCAAACTAACATGTGGAAATGGCATCCTTACTGCCACCACTGTTAAACTCGACTTTTCTCCAACATCATTTCACTAGTGTACATTCGTGCCACAGGGTGATTGTGGAGTAGAAGTCTCCCTTGTCCTTTAATAGACTCTTCCCATTGAGTTTCCTAGGAGAATGCATCAATAATACATTATTAAAGCAAGCCATGCAGAGGGCTGCCAAAGCAGTCATTGTCCAGAGAAACTTGGGATTTCCAAAGAGCTACAGAGATTCATCCATTTGACACAAGCTTTACAATGAATGATTGAATGCCTGTTCCCATGGGGGAAAATATTCAATGAGCTGTAGGTAAAATTTTTTATCTGTACACTGCACAGTATATGTCTTATCTCCAATGGACTTAAATCACTGCTGTCCTTGCTATGCTTTACTATGGAAGATTCCCTTTCTTTTAAGGCATCTACCTGCATCTCTTTCACCCAATCCAATACTGCTCACCACATACTTTTGGGAACATTCCTACCTACTACATTTTAGCAAAAAATACTACAGTTGTTGCCTGAACCTGGCAAGATACCAAGTTCAGTCACGTTAAAAAAATTCCACATACTGGCCATCAGTACTTCAGAGAAAAACTTTAGTAAAGATAAGTGATGCAACAGAGAATGGCCAACATGCACAGTATCCACTGTCCTCTTCAGCTTCCTTCTCATTGCTCTTCACCGCAGCCGAAATCATGGTCCCATTTAGTCAGTTATTTGTGGGGGGACCTCAACTGTGCTATGATCAGAGTTAAAGACACACACACACGTCAAAGTTCTTCCAACCGTGTTCTTTCCCATCTTCTCCTTTTTTATGCCACCAGGCCAAGACATAGGGGTCTCAGGACTTTAGATACTGCAGGATTCACAAGCCCTAATGCAAAAGGACACTTACCAGGTATCAAACAAAGCAAGAGAGAAAATTAAAACATGGGAAGAATAAGAATATAGAACCAGAAGGAGGCCATCGCAGCCACTGAGTCAAAAATGCTCCCAAGCATTCACATGCAAATCATTATCCAAAAAGTCCTCAAAATGGTCTTCTCCAGTCCTTCTTGCCTCACAGCCACATAGCTGTTTATGAAAACAAAGTCAAGAACACCATACGACTTGCTATCGATAAAAAGTATTGGGGGGTGGGGGGGAATCAGGGCCCTGGGCCTGTGACTGCATTGGTAGAGAAGTCATTATTGTAGGCTCAGATAATGCTAGAAAGTGAACCATACCTCAATGCTACAGAGGAAGGCAAAACCCATACTACCGTGCCAATCCGACCTAGGGAAATTGTTTTGGCCCCGCGCAGCAGAGCACGACCCTCTAGCCAGGTATCGAACAGGTTCTGAAGTGCCAGCAGGAACAACCAGAACATCCTAACCAAGACTTCCACCTGTAGCTGTAGCCAATCTACAAAGGTGCAGAGGAAGGGAAAAAACAACCCACCCAAAAGCCAATACAGCATTCATGAAGGGCAGGGTGGGGGGAGGGGGCAGAAAACAAAAAAACCCCAACAGATGCTCTGAAAAAACAAGATTATGAGATGCCTCCCACAGAGATTGAGTTCCTTTAACTCTAACTGGGTATGGCAGACACCTGAATCTCCATGCATCATGTACGCTGATTAAAAGGACCCAAGAACACTCTCATCATCCCTTCCATCCACTTGAGCTTCATCTTGAAGCAATTCAGATTCTTTCCCCCACTACTTCGTTTGGAGGAACCACCTTTCCCCTTCTATAAAAGGGCATTCTGTGAGCTCTGCATGACTGTGTATGCCAAGTAAAGGCTCAAAAACAGCAATGTAATTGCCTCAAGTTACATCCAGGTCTGTTGGTACTAACAATGAGCCTATTAGCCGAGAAGAAAAAGGAACTTCAAAAAAAGTCTGAGAGGTCTCGCTTATGGCCAGTGCCCTGTGAGTGATACAACTTGGTAATAACTCTCCAAAATTCAAAGATGGACTTTACATGCATGCCTAAAGAATTAAGGTCCCACCTGGAAGTCAAGGGCCCTTTTGTTCCTAAATCTCAACTCTAACCTAGAAACAGTATGCTGGAACTACTATGCAACTAGCAGGGGTTGCTTCTTTCTTCTCCCATAACCCCCCCGAAAGTCTCTTGACTTTTTACTTCATCGTCAACACAGCACCCATCAACATCTCCTTGGCTCCTCAAGGACTCCCTCCAGGCCCTCAGGCCAGCTCATTGATACACAACAGGCTTCTAAAATCCCATCAGCTTCTGGTTCTCTGCCCTACAACAAGTGATGTTTCTCCTGGTACAGAAATGATCCCCAATTCAGTGACTCAAATGTCAAGGCCACAGAGTTCAAGAAGGACAAAGATGATAAAACTATGCAGCTCCAGAGTAAACAGTGCAGGTTGGGACAACAGGTCTGTCTTTCTGACTCAGATACCTACCATATTTTGGCAATGAGGTGAAAGTGATAGTCTGACCCACAGATCAATGGCGTGGGTAGTAGCCAAATGCTCATAGTTGCTCCCAGGTGCATATTTTCTTTCAAAGAACGCTTCACCAAGAGGACTGTCTGGAACCCGAGTTACAAGGGAAAGTCCTGAGAGTCAAGATGGTCATGGAGACACTTCTACCCACCCCAAGGGAGAGGAACAAGTGTTGCAGCAGTAAGGCTTGGCTGTTGTTTTTAAAGAATCAGAGAGTCTAAGAGCTAGACACGGATAAGGAACTCAGACAGAACTACGTCAGACACAAGCAAATATGCACAGCCACAGCTGTTGAAAAACCTTGAGTAACAGCTATTACATACCACCTTAGTCTGAGGCATATTCCAGACGATGGCAAGACAGGAGCAAGAGGAAATTCCAAGGAGCTGACAGGCCGAGGCACGTGGCCTTCCCCCACCTTTCTGATGTTTCAGACATGGGTCTCCCTAAATGCTTACTGATGTTCTCCCAAGGCCTGGGCTTCAAACTAAAGGGCTTCTCGTAGACATGAAATATAACTAGACTTCTCATAATCAGGGTTTTCCCTAAATTAAATAACTCATACACTTCACTGGCACATCTGCCCCTAGTCCCAGGACAGGCCTGACATCTAGATCACTCCAGTCCAGAGGGAGCAACTCTCAAGAGGTCATATGTCTAATAGTGTGCTGGGATAGAGCACAAATCGCTCCAGCTGAGCCCCGCTATGTTCCCGTCATGGCTGGGCTTCCTGGCAATCCCCATAATGAGGCCTGACATTTGCTCAGGGAGAGTGTTAACCCTCTCTTTCCCAACCACTAATTGAGAGCTATACCAGTCTTACAGAGAGAAGATGGGATTCTTTCCCCACTGCTTAGTGATGGTGAACACAACAAGCTGCTCTGAAAGCCCCTAGATGCCAGTGAAGGTGCTATGGAAGCTGCAGAGCAAGATGCTTTATGGAGATTAAGGGTTAACAGGGCCGATGAGATTCTCCTACATATCAGAGGACATACAATTTCACTTAAATAACCTTATATTGATCCTAAAGACTTAAGTTAGACCAAAGTCCTCTGAAGATTAGTATACTGTGTGCCACAACCAGAGAACTGGAGAAACTGAGCTTCCCATCCCCTACAGCAAGCAGGGAAATGTGTCAAGGAAGATCTGCCCAGATCTTCCCAGCACTAGATCATGTTCTAAGTTGCTGAGGAAGATCAAAGCCTCCCCAGGTCCCTGACACTGTGACCCTGGGGAAATTTCCTTCCAGCATTTCAGTCAATCACTTTTGATGCTAAGAAAGTGTATATACCAAGGCAGGGGACTATAGCAACAATACTGGTGGACCCTTAGGGTACTTATCTTCTTTGCTGAAGCGGAGGCTGGAATTATGGCTTTGCAGGACTTTTCAATAAGTATTCCACAAAGGTAAGTATTGGGCTATTGTATAGAAGGTCTGCATAAATAGGTTCTAATGGCTCCCAGTCAGTTTTCAATGAGAGCACCAGATAACTTCTTAGTAAAACATTCAATATACACAGAAAACAGTGTAAAAAGTATCTTGATCATTACAAATTAAAATAAACAAAACCTACTGGCAAGTCAACTGAATGTGCTTTTTCAGATCTTCTCTCTCTTGCTCTAATGTATGACATCCAATATAATAATTACTGTTACACACATACACATGCATAGAAATATATACCATGCTGTCAGGAATGATTTCTCAGGCTCTGTAACGTGATCATGACACATAGCATGTGACTTGGATTCTCAAAAGCTGAAGAAGTATGGCAGCATCTCAGGGCTTTCCAAGCACTTCAGATGCTAGCCAACAAACAAGGAGCAAGGGCTTTCCCTAGCCAGCAGGATTCCAGCCCTTGGGTTAATAAGTGATGCGTCCTTTGCTGCTAGAGAAACAGAAATCTGTATCAAAAGTGGAACAAGTTTTGGGAACCAGGTCCTACAGCAAATAGGTATATTGAGCCTGTATTGATCAGCCACTGAGTTCATGAGGCTACGAGCTTCTCCTCATCCCCATCTTCTGATTGGCTCAGTTCTTGGAGGGTGATTGGGTGCAACCTGCCAAGTGGATTGCTCTCAATTAACACTTCCTGAAGAAACAGCTCCTAGGAAACTCTGGTAATTGCCACACTTCATTTTGGGATGATTCTGGGCCTGTCTAACCAAGCTGCCCTGCTATCTGCAGTCGTGAGAGGGCACAGGATTGCACCTAAAATCTAGCTTCTCCCCCAGTGCTTCTTGGCGGGGAAAGAAAGTCATATGCATCCAGGCATCTAAGAAAGAGGGCTCTATATCACTTCAAAGCATTGGTCCATCCCACCTGGTAATTCACCTCCAGCTGGGAGAAATCTGTCCTTTAATGAAGTGACTGCCTATCAGAATATGCCTGGTGTATTATGCATTGGAGAACAAACTCTATCCTTCCTGACCCCAGCAGCATCCATCTGAAGTATGAACTTTACTTAGTCAAAGTCTTAATATGAAGCAGCAAGCAGTAAGAATGTATTCAGGGAAAATGAAGCAAAGCAGCTCCCACTAAGCCCTGTGAAGTCAGGGGTGAACAGCTTCCAAGGCTAGGAGGGACTACCACAGCAGTCAAATCTGGACCCCTGAATTCACAGGCATAGTGTTTCTCCCAGGATCTGAATTAAACCATGCCTTTTAGAAAGCTAGCTAATCTCATCTTAATCCTAGGAATGATAAAGCCCCCAGGTAGCAGGCCCCTTTATCTTAAGCTGGATCCACTTCTTTCCCAGACCTGAGAATGTGCATTTTGTGCCCCAAAGCCTGTCTCCCGTCTCCCTCACTCCAGAGTTGACCCAGTAAAAGATATTACCAAATACATTGTGCTGGTAGGCTGCCTTGATGTTTGATTGCTCCTATTCTTAGGTTGAACATGCATTGAATGCCATTATGCCCTTGCCTGACTCTGCCCCCCACAATCAGATCTCCTTCCCAGTATCAGTAGCTATACAGAACAATTGAGCACTCCTCCGTTTTCTCTGAGAAAGTAGGTTAAGTGCTAAGTAGGTTGTGCTCCTTAAAGCTGTAAATTTTTGTTTTCCTGCATCATTTTGGTAACCTCCCTTTGAACTCTCTTCAGCATCTCCACATCCTTTTGGCACGTGGCTCCTAGAACTGGACAAAACATTGTGCACAGAGGAGGCTCTGCTCCTATTTCCACATCTAAAAGGGCCTAATTAGCCTGTCTTCACCATAGAATTGCTCTGAGAGCTCACGCTGAGGCCTTTAGTAGTGCTTTCCAAAACACTTTTCCCATCCTGTAAGCCTGGTAGAGCCTGTTATGCTCAGAGGTTGGGAAGCTGCCACTGTGCCATGTGTTTCACATTGCATTCCTCGGCTCACCTGTGTTTGCTTAAGCAAACAAGAATGTGGAGAACATGCTGGCTCTTTTTAGTGCCTGTCCTCAGTCAAATTCTGCATGAGTCAAGTTTCCTCAGAGGTCAACCCATTTAACTCATTAGCATCCCAGAGCTTCCCTGCTACTAAAGGGATCTCCCGGCAGCTTGCAAGCTGCATGTGTAAGTGTATGGTTCATTAGCCCAGGGGTAAGATACAGCTGCTTGAGGTGGAATGCTCCAATTGTCCTGAACCAAGAGATGGGGAAACAACCGAACATTTGAAATGACAGAAAAAGAATTAAGTTCCCACAGGCCAGGTCACCAGTGATCATGCACCTACTTGTAAAGATTACATGTCACCAGGTGATTACACTCTTATTTGAAAGACTGCAATTTCAGCAAGACTGGGCCCCCCACACCAGGCTGCAGAGTGGTCTCTAGAATGACTCAGACTGACAGTGCTTCTGACAACATCTGGGTGTTTTTTGAGTGTCTCATTCAAATATCAGCTAGTCCCAGTCCTGCTTAGTTCATGAGACCCTATAAAATGCAGCTGGATGTGAACTGGCTGGCTCAAGAAGTCTCATTTGAACTTAAAATAATGGGAGCTACATGTCAGCAGTAGTAGGTGTGTATAAATATGGTAAGAAATCTGGACCTGATGTGCCATTGCCTTGGCAAGGACTAATGCACAACTGCCTCCCAGACTGTGCAGTTATGTTGGGGTTTCTTATATAGGCATCTTACTTCAAGCTTTCTTATGCTATGCCTTGGGAGAACAGCGAATGCTACCTTCAAGTAAGCTCAAACAGGAGCTACTAACTGGAAGGGATTCTCCTCTCCACGAGAGACAGACAGACAGCTTCTGTGTACGAGTCTTCCTATGAAGACGAATGAACGAGCAGGACTCCAGTCCCCGAGACATCTCACTGAGAGCCTGAATCTGACCATTTTTATACTACTTCTATTTATTTTTGGTGCAAAAAAACTACCAATGTGCAACAATCCTTACTGAGCATTTACATTCTCCTCTAAAATATCCCACCTGGATAAAGTCACTTCCATCCAGTCACTTCATATTGCGTCCTGTTCTGCCATCCACCCCTGACGTGGCTGCATTTCAGTGAGGGGCAAATCAAAAATATGGGCGACAAGCCAGCTTAAAAAGCACTCTGGATAACACTGACCCTATGCCTTTCAGTCACTCCTGGCTTCTGTGAAAGGGAACAGAAAAACAGTTGCATGAGGAAAGAATCACGGCTGAAATCACAGCAACAAGCGGAGGGCGTCATTCTTGCTTGAGACGCTATCAGCAGCAGAATGACCGCAGACATTACAGGTGTTTCCTTAATGCTGCTGCTGCCCCAGCTGAGCTGAATTCTTGAAGGAAAAAAAAGCAAAGCCCTGGTGGAGTGTTTTTGTGCACGTGGAGGGTGTGCCTCGGAGCCAGAGTGTCTGGGACTGCAGCAGTCAGAGGAAGCTGTTGCTGCTGCTTGTTGGAGAGGAAGTCAGTATTCCAAGGTTGGAGGCAGAGTTAGCAGTGATTTTTCCTGGAGGGGGAGAAGGGAGAGCAGCCTAAGAAAAGCACACGGAAGGAAGAGGCTCAGAGAACATGCTGCTGATGTCATCACAGCAGAGTGGCCGAGAAAGGACTTTGTTCCTACAGTTTTCTGCTAGAGCTGTGGAGGGTTGAGCTCAGGCGAGAGAGCAGCGAAAAAAAAGAGGTAGTGGTGTTGGGGGTTTGTGTTAAATGGCACAGAAAGAATAAAGAAGGACCAGACGAGACATAAATAGAAGTCATCACTAGGGGCTGGAGAAGCACTCCTGAAATAAAAAGAGAGCCAAAGAACAACACCCAGGACTATGAGGGCCTTGTTACACCTTACACTGTGAACCACACGAGTGTTATCAGTGTTGGTGCTAGCTTGGAGTTTGGAGCAGTCACACCTTAGCCTAGAAGCCTTCTCTGAGTGTCTCCCACCTGCACAGCTGTAACTAGGGGCAGGGACAGACATTACATATAAACTGGTTTAAGTGATCAGAAACAGGTTTAAACCAGTAACAGAACAGATGTTCAGTGCACATAAACCAGTTTGAAAATGGCTGAAACCAGTTTGAGAGAAACCTGGTTTAATGTGGTATCAGATTTAACTGATTTGGGTCAAACCGGTTTATGCTATGTCTGTCCCAGACCTCTTGCTGGTTGAAGATAAATCAGACTCCCTCAGCATCCCAGTGGGGCTCTCTGCTCCCAGGAGGGCTGGACCCTCCCCTCTGTTCCCTGGCTGCAGCTCCAGCAGGGACTGCAGGCTGCTTCCCCCTCCCCTTCACCACTCCCTGCTAAGCAGGAATTCCCTGCTCCCTGCTGCCTTGGGAGAGGTGTATTTGCTAGCAGACCACATGCTGGCTATGGTCCACCCTGAATCACCAGGTAGCTGGTAATGTCCCTCTGTTGTTTTTTTAATGGGGTGATAAACACTGAGTTAGAGGTGATAAATACTGTTATCAATTCCCTGCTGGGCTAATCAGAGCATCCTGTGGAGCCTGGCCACACCCTCCTCTGCTCAGTACTCTGCAAGAGAAGGGAGGACTGCTCTAGTGCCCTCCCCAGCTTTTTGCCTGACCCACTGCAGGCATGTGCCTGCATTTCTGGGATGTCTGGCTGGTTACAAAACTGATTTAGCATAGCCAGGTTATACTAACCTGCAAAGATTGAATCAATTCAGGCTCAGGGTTTTTGAATGTCTGTCCTTAGCCCAGAAGGCTGGTGAGCAGGGGCAGAACTAGGATCTAGAGCTGTGAGTTGCCACTAGAGGGTTGGTGAGCAAGGACTGGCTTCTATCCCAGAGACATGAGAGATCCTAGGATACTGGAGGACTTCAACTTGGGCAGCATATCTGTGGGAAGTGGCTACACCTTAATGGAACAGGAGCTGGGTAGAGAGAATCCTGCCCTAGAGTCACATAAAGCTTTGAGCTGCATAATGAGTAATTAACACCACTTTAAGGTGTCAATGTGTGGACAATCCAGGAGTTAAGAACTCCAGAAGCCACCCAAAATTCCTGGGTAACAAGGTCCCAAGGTAAAGGCAGCAAACACCAAGATATTAGTGAAGTCTGAGAACTCATTCCTGTTACTCTTAAGCTATCAAATCACTAATACTGCTGACATTGACTAAGGGAAGAAATTACACATAAACCGGATTGAGTGATTGGAAACCGGTTCAAATCTGTAACACAACAGAAGTTCAGTGCACTTTCAAAATGCCCCAAACCAGTTTGAGATAAACCTGGATAAATCAGACTTAGCTGATTTAGGGTAAATCAGTTTATTGAACTTCTGTCCCACATCCCCTTCAGACTCCTCAATAATTCAGTCCCCCAGCATCCCAGGATGCTTTACACCTCCCCCCCACACCCCCCCCTGGGGTGGGGGGGAACAGGCTAGCCTTGGCCCAAGCTGTCTGCTCTAGTCTAGCAGGGAGGTATGCTCTAGCACCCCCTAGCTTCTAGCCTTGGCCACTGTAGGCATGTGGCTACATTTCCAGAATCAAAAGGGAATGTCTGTTCACTTGCTTATCAGTTCTATCTATGCAGCTTAGACTAACCTGAGAAGACTGAATCAATTCAGCCTTGGGGTTTTTGGCTGTCTGTACTTCCTAGGCAGAAACCGAGCCAGGGGTGAGGTGAGAGCAATCCATGGAGGAGGCAGCATGATAAGAAATGTGACGTCTCTCCTTCAATCTATTCTCACTACAAAGCAAATTGGGTTCCCATGTGGAGAAGCTGTTCTTAATCCTCAGACTTGTGGCTTTCTTTCTGTAACAATATTTTAGGCAATTAACATAGTGGAAAAAGGCAGAATTTCATTTTTAAGCCCAAAAAAAGGGAGGGGAAAAAGTGGGGTAGGGAAATGGATTTTAGCTGAATCCCTTCCATGTGTCTCCTTATAGGCAGAAAGCAGGGTACAGCCACTGAGAAGGGCCTGGAAGCATTCAGAAGTAATGTGGCAGTTTCTAACCAGGCTCAGCAGTCATCTCCGAAACTGTGCGAATTTTTATGGAGAGTAAGGAGTCTTGAAATTTCCCTGCATCACCCTCTGCTAGATACAGACATTCAAAAAGCCCGAGGCAGAATCAATCTAAGTTACGCAGCTTTTTTTAGGTGGCGTAGTTTAGATCAGTAGGAAACAGAACACACACTGCGGGGAACGGTGGGGATGGAAATCTTAGACTGGGTTCCATCATTTTTAAACAAGTCTGTGCGCGCCAAACCTCTGTTCTAAGTATCGACTAGTTTCCAGTCACTTATACCAGTACAAGTGTAATGTCTATACCTGGCTTCTAACTGCTGAGCCAATCAGAACTTGGGGTGAGGTTGTAAGTATAGAAGCTGAAGACTGATCAATATATGACCAAGAGATATATCTGGTTTGGGAGCTGATACAAGCTACAAAATTCCTTTCTTACCAACTACTGAAAAATGAAGAAAGTCAAGGACTAGAATGCTGCTAGCGCTGAGGATCTCCAGTTAATTTGCTGACAAGGAGCTGAAGTGATTAGTGGCCCTGAATTACAGTCACATTATAAACTGAGAACTCGTTAGAGAAGATCAGGCAGGAGAGAGTGTGTGTGTGTGTGTCGGTGGGTGCGTGCACTAGCATATAATAACTCCAAGGTTACATTAAAACCTTGCTTTTAAAAAAAAAATATATTCATCAAGTAGGAAGGTCTGTGCAAGGCACGTGAGTAGATTTACTACCTAGCAGACAGTTTAAGAAGTTGTAAGTATTCCACCTAGCAGCTACAATGCTTGTATGCCTTAAATATTTGCAGAATGATCTGGGACCCTCCACTTGTCTGGCAGCTGTTACTAAACATCTGCTTTTCAGTTTGTGCAGTCGAGGGCTTCAACCTTCAACTCTGTGAAAAGCTTTTTGGAGAAGTCCTGGAAGGACAGAACTCTGGCCTGTGCTTCAGCAAAGAACGCAGCTGAGGTGCACAAAGGAAGGGCGTCTAACAGAGTTTTAATTAATTTTCTTCTCTGTTCCCCAGCCTTGCTGCCTGAAGTTAAATGGCCTCAAATTCACCAGTTTGTTTTGAATGGAATATTATCCCTCCATTACTTGAACAGCAATGTGTTATGAGAATGTCTGCATTATGCATTTTTGGCACTAACCCGCTTGTTGATGTTTACCTAGCTACCAGGAGAACATGTATCACTAGCTTTTAAACTGGGAAGAAAGGGAATTGAGTATATTCAAGATGTAGGAATTAAGAACTGCTGATGAGAAGTAAGAGTAAGTACATTCAAGATGTCATCCCCTAATGGGCTACATTCTGGAGGGTGAGTCTTAATTTCTATATTCTAACCAGAGAATATTAATATTAATTGAAACCACTCAGTGCCTTACTTTAATAGATCCTACCCTGCTTTGTGATTCAGGAACAGAGGTAGTGGCTAAATTCTGTACATTTGAGACTTTAAAAGGAAGTTAAAAAAACGACTTTGCAGCATTTTTCCTAAGAAATCTAGAATTAATAATAGCACACGATGCATAACCAGTCCTCTGACTAGATTTAGGCCCCTGGAAAACATTACATTTATTGTACAATTTATCATACCTACTTGTTCAAGGGGTCAGGGTAGTATGAGTCTGAGATCAGAGAAAGGCTTCTGATGTCTCACTCACAGCACCCCAGAAGCTTAATAAAGTGTGCATGTAGTCCAACATGGGGGAACAGGTTTTCCCATGCTGGGCTGCACAGCTCACCTTTCAAGTCGCTGGTGGGTGGGGAGGCCAGCATCACAGACCAGCTCCGATGCTGAGTTCTCTGCATTGGCAGTTATGCGATTGGGGTAGGAGAAATTTTATCCCCAATCCCAAAAAGAGTACATTCTTCTATCCATGTCTGGCCTGGCAGGGCAAGCCATCTTGGGGTTTAGGGATAAAATTCCTGTGATCACAATCATGCGATTATATTAATATCTGCCAGGGACCTTAGATACCCAAGTGTGAGCCTATCCCGTCTTGCTCAAGAGCCTCAACAAACATTCATGTGCCTGCTTTTGCAGGTACTGAATCATCTTCCCTTTAGGAGTGTCAGGGAAAGCAGTGGGCAGGAGAAGGACCCACCTACCTTGGGTATCCAGGGATTTTCAGGCACTTAGTGTAGAATAGGATCATACTTGGGTGCTTAAGTCTACATAAGCACCTTCTACGTAGAATAGGATATGGCCCCGAGCCTCTCCTATCCTTCGAGTCAGGCCTGAGAAGCGTGAGAGGGATGTCACTACAGGTTTCTATTAAATCCTTATTACAAACCTCTCATCTTTTCACAACAGAGTGGGTTAGGACTCACAACATACTAGTCCAGACATTTCTCATGTCAGGGGACTTCTACTAGTGCAGAATGCAGCTGTCCACTTGCAAAGCAGCACTGCATACTGAGAACACGACACCAGTGCTCCTCGCTGTGCCCTCCATGTGATCCCCAATATAGCCTTTAACTTGACCTGCTAACCCATGTGTAAACTACAAGCTGCCTTAACCGACTGACGGTGAAGTCCTAGCAAAGTCAGCTCATGTTACCATATCTTCTTGTGTATAAGAGACATTTTTCCCCATAAAAGGAGCTGAAGCTTCCCTATACACTGATGCTATGGGGAAAGACGGCCTCTACAGCTTCCTTATCCCCTTCCCCAAGCCCCTTTGGTATCTTGAAGATGAGCCTGGAGACTGTAACAGGCTCAAGCCCATGTGTCAGTCTGACTCTGCATTCTCAATGACCCTACAGGTTTCCACCTTCCATTTTCCTGCCGCACCTTGATCGAATCTGAATGTCACAGGGGGCTGCCTGTAAATCCTCGGGTGGGAGACGTGACTCTTGTGCCACTGGACTCTAGCACACTTCTGAGGTCAGCTCACCCAGCCAGCCCTGCCTCTTTCCTTCTCACTGGCTAGCACAGCTGCTGAGGGTCCATGCCTCATGGGCCTATAGAGCAGCCTGTAGGCATTAATTGTGGCCTCGTCCATGCCTCAGGTATCACTCAGTCACATCTCCATTGGGCCTCCTGGGCCAGCCAATGACCTCAGACCCTCGGGCCTTAATTCCTTGTTCAGGCTCTGTCCTACTGCCATGCAGCTAGCTCTGCTGTAGTGCCAAGAGCCTTGCAGTGCCTCTGCTCAACTCCCCCATGCGCTTCTTGGGGAGTTCACCCTTGCTCTTCTTCCTATATTTGGCAGCAGGCCTTGCCCTACTGCCCTTTTCTCTTAAAGTAACAGGAGCTCTTGCTCCCCATCACAGGGACATTGGTGAGCATCTGCAGGTCCCAGTAGGTTCAAGCAAGCAGTGGCTGCTTTTACCTATCATGGCTGGGTCCTGGACATTGCCATGCTACAATCAAGGAAAAATGGGGGAGGGGGCACTGCTCTGTTCTGCTGCCATCCTTTCCTGTGTGCTTCCTGGGCCAGCTCTCCGGGGTTTGCCCTCCCAGGACTGCTGAAGAAAGCAAATGAGAGATGCCACAAAGGCACAGTTCTTTCCTTCGCAAAGGGAGATGCATCATGTCCATTGTGAAGCCCACTAGCTAGAGTTATCTTGAGTTTAAACATCTTTTCTCCCAGTGGAGACAAGTCCTGACTTTCAACAACACCAGTGTACTGGAGTAAATCAAGGAAACAGGCTCCAAGGCCTTCCTGTGAAAAGCCAGGTACCATCTAGCAGAACAGCTGCAACCTCACAGGTGACAGGAGAGAGGAATACTGGGATGATGAGGAGGTGACTGGAAAAGGGAGCAGGTCATAGCATCAATTTGCCACCTGAAAACCAACCTATTCCGTAAACAGCTTACCATAAAACATGACTGCAAAGAAGGCACAAGAAGAATCCAGTGAAGGGCTCTGGCTAGGCGTAACAAAGAGACTTGAGAAAAAAGACCAGTGTTCAATTGAACCTTATGTAACCCAGGCGGTACTCCAAGAGGTACCCCCTCTCCAACTGAAGGGATCCAAGCAGGTGCACAAGCACTGTGGGAGGTGTAGGGACTCTCCTCCCCCTATAGAGCAGAACCAGACCACCACTGGGGACTTAACCATATACCTTTTAATGAG
>NW_005842552.1:375915-379719 GCF_000455745.1 Alligator sinensis
ATTATTCACGGGTGGCGGCTAGTGATTGGCTTGCTAGCCGTATAAAAAGCTTGAGTGGTTTCCGCCCAAGTTGGAGGACTCCACGAACACCAGAAGGAGGAGACTTCACGCTGTGTGAAGATCTCTGAGCGCTGTGGAGCCTATCGGACCCAGTGCATTTCAAGCAGGCAACAGGGGTCTGATCAGCCTCTAGCCTCTCCCCGTCACCGAGCGCAAACCTCGACGTACCCCTCTCCCTGTGCGCAAAAGGATCCACTGAGCCTCGACAACCCCGTGGGAGTGATCCGAGTGTTGTCTGAGTCCTCAAACGAGGATTTAAGCGGAGCTGTGCCTGGGAAACTGTCCAGCCTACACCACGACCATCTTCGGTGTAAGTAAACAATCTTGAATCAACCATTACGCGTCCGTGCCTAATTCCAGCGTGTCGCCTGTTCTCTCCGACCCAGCGTGCCCGGGCTGCTGGCCACAGCCTGCGCGGCGTGAAAAAGGGCCCGGATCGCTCCCGGCCCGCACAGCTCCTTCCTACTGCAAGAGGAATTTCTCCTTGTTAGCTCACTCACCCCAAGTCACCAAAGCTGGGACTTAAACTCAGGTCTCCCACATGGTAGGCAGAAACTCTGCCACACAGACACCAGTGCTGGAACTGCTTCAAGCTGCTGGGGTCTTGACCTTCCTGGTGCCCCGGCCTCACGTCGAGCTGCCTGGTCTCTGATTGGAGGAGCTGGAAGCAGGGCTGGGAACCTCTCAGGTCACTGCTCAGATCCTTGCTGGAGCTGGGGACCCTCTCCTGCTGGCCGCAGCCTCTCGTAGGGGATCCTGGAGCGCCGCGGGGAGCCTCTCCTGCCAGCTGCACGCTGCGCTGCTGAAGACCCCAGTGCTGTCTGCAGGTCCCACTCCTTCAGGCTCTTTTGGGGCAACTGCTCCTGCCCCGCTAGCTCAGCTCTTGCCAGCTCCTTGAAGCTCCTTCCTTGTGGTCCCTCACTACCCAAAACTGGTCCCTTCCCTGAGTCAGCCATGCTGCCCCTTTTATCCCCTTCCAGGTGACCCACAGGGCCAATCAGGGGACATGGAGGGTGAGTCTCTGGGGCCTGATTGGTGAGGAAAGGGAATCCCAAGTCCTCCAATCATCTTTTGCCCTTTCAAAACCCCTGGGCTAAGTCACTACCAGCCAGCTCATCACACTTACTTCAGCACCAAAATCTCTTTTGTCAGCTTTTTTGCGAAGAGCTAAACACGACGGGTCTGCTTAGACCAGGGCCCCAGCACTCTCAGGCACTGGCACTCGTCAGCAGGCCCCACCCACTTCCACTTGCATGTGCCATTCCCAGGGATACAATGGTCAAGCCATTTTGAACCCCCACCCCATGCAGGATCTCCAAGGAGCTCTGTATCCAGTACGACTCCAAGCTCACCCCTGGGACAGCTTCACTGACATAGTTCTGGGTTTGATGCATGTGCATGGGAGCAGGATGGTTTGAGAGCACACTTCCCTGGGAACACGGGGTGCAGACATGCCCTAAGCCGGCTGCAGGGCAGACTGAGCTCACGCTCATTGCTCCAGAAAGCTATTTGGAAAGTATAACCATGCACCCTAGGAGTGACAGTTTTTCAGAGTGCAGTTCTTGGCAGCCTATGTGATGTAGTATAACCCAGTTTTGTTATGAGACATATGCACTGTGCTAGCTAGCACACACCTGCCACTATATAATACGTGCTTATCATTAGACAGTACATGCATTTCTGGATAAAAAGCTCTGAGGTTTGGTGCTTCATGCATCACTCCAGGTTATTTTCAGAAAACAAACTGGACATCCCATCATCATTCAGATCAGAGTTCTTGCAAAAAATTCTTGGTGTTGGGCTTCCTGGGCAGGTGTGGGTCAGCCTGCAATTGACTGAAAGACAGGAAGAAGGAAGGCCAGACATGCCTACAGAAAGCAGTGACTTTGTGGGGAAACAGATTTGGGAGTCCTAAGGCACAACATGGACTCTTCAGTGGTATATGGTGGCAGACGTGCTAATGCAAACCTAGGCTGTGGAAAGAGGGGATTGTTGAGGAGCTGAGGGAAGTGACTTTTACCTCTGTGTACAGAATTGGTGAAAGCTATCCTGGAACACTGCAAAGCATTCTGGTTTCCATACCTTTTTTTAAAAGTTGAAGAATTTGGAGAGCTTGCAGGGGGGAAAAAGCCACAAAATGGTTGGGAGTGAAGAAAATACCTTGGGAGTATGAAGTCAGAGAGTTCAATCTGTTTTATTTATCCAAAAGAAGACTAAGAGGTGATTTGATTATAATGCAGAAGTAGCTTCAGAGGGAGAAAGGGGTCATTAACCTAGTAAGAAAAAAAGCCAAAGGACCACTGGCTAGAAATTCAAGGTAGACCAGTTCAAGTTAAAATTTAAAAAAAAATACCTTAGCAGCAAGACTGATTTACTATCTAAGAATGGTGAATTCTCCATCTACCAAACTCTTCAAATGGAGACCAGCGGCTTTCTTGGAAGATTTGCTGCAGCCAGAACATGAGCTATCAGTCTCAATACAGGGGTAATAGGAACAATCTCATGGCCAATGTCAGACACGAGGTCACCCCAGGTGCCCTAGTGGGCCTTTTGGGCCCTAAACTATGAATCCAACAGGAGGACCAACTGCCCGAATCCCTTTCCAACAAGATGGGAAGATACCAACCGTACCTCTGACTTTCCATTTCCATGACAGTGCACAATGCTAGGCTGCTCATGATCATCCATATGGCCAAGTGCATGCTATGCATTTGTCTTCTGCTTCAGTGATGATAATCCCACCAGATGCATTCACATTCGACTGTAGGAAATTCACCCAGCCTGTGCAGTCACTTTGGAACAGTGCATCACATAGGAGATACTGGCATTAGAGGGGAAATTCAGATGACTGAATTCCAATGTGCAGACTGTTTCAGACAAGGAGAGACAACAAGACAAACTGTCATTTGTCATCAAACTTTCATGCCCCCTTTTCAACTTTTCATTGAAATGAAGGATTTTCCTCCTCTCTAGCCTGTTCTTTGACACTGAATTTGTAACATCTGATGATACACATTTCCATAGCAATAAACAACTATGGCACAACCACAGGATTATGCGACTTCACTGCAGTCAAGCGGAACATTAACAAGGATGCCGAGAGCTAATGCTTTACATTTCCACCGTACCACCCAGCAGAGGATCTCAGGGTGCTTTACCGAAGACCAGTCCCAATTTTCAGACGGAGAGGCAGAGGCACAGAAGGATTAAGAGCTCAACTCTCTGCTCTGCAACCAAGATCACAAAAACAGGCTTGGCCTAGTGGGTGTAGATGGAAGGGAACAGATTCCCTTTAGCCTCCCACTGTGAACCCATAACAAGCCTGCTCCTTGTTATAGTGGCAGGCCTCACTACTGCAGTCATTTGCAGCTCCTGTGCTTTGCCATGTGTTGCATGGTACTCTCTATGGGACAGCACATGCACCCACCTCTCCCCAGTGCATCTCCATTTCTCCTTTTGTAGATGCATGCAGGGAATCCCCACGGGGCTGTGCTCTGTGGCATACTGGATGTACACATGTCCTCCCCCTCCAAATCCTGCCCTGCATCCATACACTAAAACTCTACTACTTTTAGTTTGGTACAAGCACACTGGAGTCAGATGAGAGAGTCAAGATGGTGTCTGTCCTAAGTGACTTGCCTTAAGGTGACACCAGAAGCTTCAGCTAGAGCCCATATGGAAACCCAAGTCTCTTGACTTCAGTCCTGAGCTGCGTAAGTTGCTAATACAATAAATTAACCTTCA
>NW_005842552.1:379729-383325 GCF_000455745.1 Alligator sinensis
TGCAATAAATCACTGCCCTTGCTGGGCTTCCAGACATAGCTGAGGGGCAGACTGCAAACTACTAAAAGATAGGAATAAGAAGGAATGCAGGGCAGACTACAGAGTGGGGGCCTGCTTTCTAGAAAGCAGCGGCTCTGAAATAGGTCTGGAAGTCATCGGGGACAGGCACGTGAACATGCTTTTGCCAGAGCCATGGGGCAAAAAGAGTAATGCCATCCTTGGTTGCAGAAACATGGGACCAGTGAGTAGGTGTCTGCGGAGAGCGCTGGTGAGACCGACACGGAGAAAGCAACCGAATTATTGTTCTGTGTTCTAGCATTGCTTTGCCAACGGAGAGCACCTGTGTGCTTGAACGACTTCCCAGACACGGGCTGCTCCTCGTAGCACAGGAATCCCTGGATTTCTGGAGTGACACCCGACGTAGCAGAATGCAATCCGTATCAAAGGCGCTGTGAGGTGGCGTTCCTGTTCGATCTTGAAACTTGTGCAATCTTAACTTAGAACGCTATTTGATAAAAAATGGTAAAAGCATCAATTCCCTCCCCTCCTAGATAACTGAATGTAAATCCTTGTTTCTTTTCATGCATCACACCTCTAACCTTTCATTAGAATTGGCTTTGTCCACAGTTTTTGGTATCGTATGAAAAAAAAAAAAGGAGTTCAGATCACGTCATGAAATACCACAAGGTTATTTATTTATTGTTGTAAAACATGTCAGAACAGTTTTCAGAGGTGAGAGAGGAAGATCTGAGGCGGAAGCCCAGGGACTCGGTCTTTTGTATGTCTTGGCACTAGTACACCTAGGTGGTTTTAACAGCCTACTCCATTCTCAGGCAAAGAGTCTAGGCACATGCTTGAGTGCAAAGATATGTTTCTGTGCCATTAAAGTCCACGGGCCTTAAACTTGCTTAAGCAGAGCAGTGGTCTTTTTGGGTTTGCCGGTCATCCTGAGGAAAAAAAAATAAAAGCAGAGGTGCCTAACAAAATCTTGCATTTATTGTCCATTTTATTTTATTTCTAGGCATTTTAGACAATTTTGGAAACACAGGACTAGATTACCAAGGAGCCATCAGCACCATTCACTGAATGAAAGGGACCAGCCCAGCCCAGTGTGACGGCATCCTCCTGTGTTGTGGGTCACTGTAACAGGGGGGCCTTCTCTGGGCCGATTTCCCTGTGGCCAGCCCACCTATTTCTGGGCTAACTGCCCGCCTTCTCGCCTGCCATGCCTTGATGATGATTAATGAATTGTTGTTAATTAAACAGGAGGCTGCCCATTTCTTGCCCCGATGCCAGGGGGTGCTATCTGCGGCTCTGTACCTCCCCTACACTGCAGCCCATGCCTCACAGATGGCATCCAGCTGTTATCCACATCACCAGTCCCACACTGGGCCCCTGAATCCTCCTATCAGGACCCCTTCAAGATCCCTCCATTCAGGTGGCCTACCCCACCCTCATTCAGGCTAACTAGCTCCCTGAAACCATTTTCTCCTCTCGGGTGTGGTCCCTTCCCCCAGGACCTTTGGCCACACAGGCCGTGGCCCACCTCCAAGACCAGTTGGGCACCCCAGGCCCTCCAAGCTCTGGGCATCCCTTGCCATGGGCCCCTGGCCCTTCTGACCATTCTGGTCCTGGCCCCAGCCCAGGCCAGTTGAGGATACTCTCTGTCAGACCTCTGAGCCTCTAGCCCCACTCTCGCTCCTGGGGTCTGCCTTCTGGCCCCTACTCAGGGTTACCCACGCAGTTGTGGGAGCTGGGGTTGAAAGGCGGGTTGGGGTACCTTTCACCGGGGTGGTAACTGGCCTGGCATTTCCTGGGGGCTCCCGTGCCACTGAGAGCTGCCCCCGGGCACCCACTCCCGGCAGGGTGCAGTTTTAGGTCATGCCCAGAACCAGGAGCCTCCAGACCATCCCCTACAGCTCCTCCTTTACCTCCAGGATGTTACAGCGGCCCTGCAGCCAGGCAATGTTGTTGGCTGACATTCCAGCAGCAAATGCCCTATTTATATAGGCAGCCCCAGACTCCAAAATGACTGCCTCATCAGGCTGCCCTGCCAGCTGCTGGCTTCAGGCCCTTAAAGTGGCAAGCACCAACAGTGCCCTGCCACAGTGACCCAAGTTCAAATTCTCCTTTTTACCTGATTTGGAGCAGGGACCGATTATCACATCTCACTCTCAGGTGATGACCCTAACCCCCATGCTCAAGCAAGAAACACTCATAGTTTAATAGTTTCATAGTTGGTAGGTTTGGAAGGGACCTGAGCAGATCATCAAGTCCGACACCCTGCCATGGCAGAAAAAAGTACTGGGGTCAAACGACCCTGGCAAGGTGTTCATCTAACCTCCTCTTAAAGACCCCCAGGGTAGAAGCCAGCACCACTTCGCTTGGAAGTTGGTTCTAGGTCCTAGCCACTCTGACTGTGAAGTAGCGCCTCCTGATGTCTAGTCTGAAGTAATAAAAAAGCACTCATCAGTAATAAAAAAACTGTATTGCCAAAGATTGAAACCCCCTCCCCACAATGCCCTTCATGTGTTTACATGTCCATCTTCTACCTCGCAGAGTGCCGCAATGGCCCAGCACAGTGGTGCTTAACCTTCTGGTCCTGCGGGCCAGATGAGTAGAGTGGGGCTGGTCTGCAGGCCAGATGGAGCCCTGTGTGCTAGGATTGGGCCCTGGGGCCTGACATTACCCTCTCCTGCCCCTGCATGCTGAGATTGGGCCCTGGTGCTATCCCCTCCTGCCCCCCCATGCCAGGATTGGGTCCCAGGGGCCCGGCATCGTCCTCTCCCAGCCCCACACACCAAGACTGGGCTGTGTGGCCCAACACCACTCCCACCCCACCCTGTATGCTGGGTTCAGGCATGCAGGACCCAAGTATAACTGTTCCTCTGCTGCAAAAATTTCCAGACCAGTGTGGAGCCCCATGGGCTGAAAGACACAGCACAATAGGCTAGGTCTGGCCTGCAGGCCAGGGGTTGAGCACCCCTGGTTCAGCATGACTCAGCCTGATCTACATTTTGTTGCACGCTGAAGTATTCAAACTCAAATGAAATGCAAACCTAGTAGACCTGTGCAAAATGGCTAGTATTCGCTTTGGATTTGGCTGATTTGGGGGATAGTGATTCGATTCGGTGATTGGAATCAGTGTCCTGATTGGATTCGGCCAAACCTGATTCAGAGATTCAGCAGCAGCTGAATCTCTGAATCACCCAGGCCCATCCCCTGCCCCTCTCCCAGCCGGGCAATAGCTACCCCAGCTCCTGGCACTTGGAAAAGAAAAAGCCCTGGCTCACCGGGTGCTGCGGGGCAGGGGGCGATCCCTGCTGCCCCCACTGCCTCATGCTGCATGGGGGGCTCTGCTACAAGCCCCCCAACTTCCCCCCTCACTCCCCTAACCCCCCCATGGGCCAGCTCTGGCCCTTTAAGAAAAATAAAACCAAACCCCGGGACTCATTGCTCCAGCCGGCATCCCCGCTACCCTGCACCAGGTGCAGGGGCTCCACACGATCCCCCTGAAGCCCCGAGGCTGCACCAGGAGCGGTGAGTCCCAAGCTTCTCTTGGTTTTTTTTTTCTTAAAGTGCCAGAGCTGGCCCAG
>NW_005842552.1:383449-390028 GCF_000455745.1 Alligator sinensis
CATGGCCCCCTCCCCCATCCCTAGTACTTACCAGCTTGGAGTCAGCTGCAGCTCCCTGCTGCAGCCACTGGGGACTGCCCAAATCATCAAAGCTGTCCGAAGCTTTGCCAAAGATTTGGAGAGCTTTGAATCGATTCGGACCTTTAAACTGGTCCCCTGATTCAATCTGGATTTGGAGATTCAGTCACCGAATCAGACTGAATCTCCTCTGAATTGAATCACCCCCCCCAAGCTTCGCACAGCCATAATACCTAGACCAGGAAATCAAAGAGGTGTTGGGCATCATCAGAGCTGGCCCCTTAAGGCAGTTTCTGTGGCTCTTCAAGGTTGACATCTTGGCTTGGCCCAGCAGGAAATAGGCCAGGCAGGCCAGGCCACTTGGTGTGGGATAGAGAGAATATATACAGGCTCAGAGAGATCCAAATCCAGTGCACCAAAGAGGTCACTGAAGGCAGCAAAGAGTGGCTTCAGTCTGAGGCAGTCCAGGAAGGCGTGGAAGAGCATTTCCTCCACCTTCTCCTTGCAGAAAGAGCAGGCCACTGATGCCACTGGATCTAAGTGGTAGTCAAAGATGCTGGTGGCCTGGGCCTCATTGGAGGATATCAGTTCTTTTAGCGAAGGGCAGCTTGTACAAAGGGTGCCAGCCACGCCTGGGGCCTGGTATGGTGTTGCTGCTGCTACATGCCCCCTCCACATCACATTGGGGGGTTGGGGGAGGTAAGAACACAGAAAGAATGGAAGAGAGAGAACTTCTTTTCAGACCTGGAAATCTGTATTACAGGATACAGAAGCATGAGCTTAGTGTGCTTCCTATGACATGTCAAAGGGTACAGCCTAACAGTGAGTGAATGGTCTAAGCAGGATCAAAAATTAGCATTCACTATGAAAGATAATATGTGTGCATGACAACATATGTGTGCATTCACTGCACATCTCCCCTAGAGAACAGCTGCAGGATCCCCATTCAGCTACTGGAGCCTCGGCCTCCGACACCTTACCCACACATTTTAGCTATAGCTTACATACCCACTAGAGAGAGAGGCAGAAATGGAGCCAAAAGACTCCTGGAGCTGTCTACATTTGCCTTAAGCAATCATCCCGTCAAACGAGAATCATTTTAGATTCCTTGTTTCTGTGGCATATTACACAGAAGAGGACACATCTGTTATTCCTGCAAGATACAGACTGTTGATAGAACTTGCAGCACATGAGGACAGAGACGGAATAAAAAAGCCTCTTATTTATCCATGTGGCTGAGACTCCGTGGGCAAACAGAGCTGCTTCAACTACAGCTCAGTTATCATGTAGGCATGGATGCTAAGCTTCCCCAAGCTTAGTGTGCATTCAGCTCCAGAGACATTTTGTGTCACAAAATTCCCTGCCATCAGCTTCTCGCCATCCAGAGCAGGCCACTCTCCTACAGCTGATGCTGTTGGCTTCAGAAAGTGAGGGGATTGCAAGTGGCTTGCAAATTAGTTGGTAGCCCATAAATAAGTTTAAGCCTTAGAGGGACACGGAAGAAAAAAGCAGAACCTTCTAATAAACGATTCAAAACCTGTACCACGGAGAAATTTGGAAACAATTCTGAACTAGGAAATCAAAGGCTAACTTTAGATGCTCATCCTATTGAAGTCATCATGGGTCAAACTGGCCAGACTGGAAAGTCTATGCAAGGTCCCCAAGGAAGAATTCAACTACAGGAGGGCTCCCTGTGAGCCAGTCTAGCTGTCTGTCCTATCTCAGGGAACACTGTGCACTGATATGTCCAGAAGGTCAGGTGTGAGCCCTCAGTGCTGGCCTAAATCAGGCCAAGGAGGGACCCAAACAACTCCCCCTCTTCACTCCTCAGACAAAGAAGACATGACCCACATCTCAACAGTCAATGGAGCAGGCCCGAAGTTGTCCTGCTGGCTGGCAGCTCTCCAGTTATTGTTTTCCCAAAATAAAATGCAGGATATGACAGACTGCATTCTGCCCTGAATTCTGTGGACAGGATGACTCAGAGATTGGGATGGTTTAGGGGGAAATGAAACAGGGAACTTTCGTTGCTGGGATAAGAAAGATCTTTGCAGCCAGGAAGTGGATGCTACATTGCTGTTTGAGTGTCATTGTAACCTGCTCTTGGCACAGTGTCAGCAGCCACACTCAGCACTTCTTGGCCAAATTTCCCGGATATTTGTCCAGGGAAGTCAGTGAATCCAAGGATGGATTTGGTACTTTTGGTACCCCACAAGTTCAGCCACACTGGTATATAGTACCAAGGAGACATGGCAGGAGGCATGATTGTGGAATCACTCATTAGATCCCATTGCACTTTATTACGGGCGCAGGGGGAGCCTGATTTGAGCTCCCTCTGCACCAGCAAGAAGTAAGCTCCCATGGCTGGGAGGCCCTCATTTGAGAGGGCTCCCAGCCAGGGGGGTGCTCCATGCACCCCTGTGGCTGGGAGATCCCCCAGCCATGAAGGTGTGTGAAAACCCTACAGCTGGGAGATCACTGCTGCCACGATTTCCCAGCCTCAGGGGAGACCCTGTTATACATGCAAATTAAAGCTTGATAGCAATCAGCTATGAAGTTAGTATACATTTTTGAGGTCTAACTTCATAGCTGGTTGGAGCTTTTTATGGCTTGATAGCTACTTTGCACATGTAGCCAGTCTCAAGGTAACTGCAATGAACCACCAAACTGTGATGCCTGCAACGTGCAGAGGCAGCCCAATAGAAAGGAACTGACCACAATACAATGGGCACGCACATAATCCAGGGAGGAACTACATTTTAGGGTGTCCACAGATACCCCAATGGGATAGTGCCTGTACCCTGTAGGACCACATCCAGATGACTGCAAATGTCTGGTTCCCCAGGGACAAGTAGCAGCAGCACAAGGTGTGCTGCTACTAGTCCCTGGGGAATGCCTGTGACATGCATGCTCTGGCTCATGGCAGATTACACCAGGTGGAGCAGGGGATGCTGGGACCAGCAACTGTGTTGGCCCCAGCAGCTTTACTTGGGGTCCTGGGGACCAGGGAAGCTGCAGCTGTGGTGCTCCTGCAACTGGGAGCCTGGCTGGCAGCCGGAGTGTGGCTCTGGATGGTCAGGCTCCAGTTTTGGGTGGCATGCACTGCTGCCATGTGCACCACCCCACTTTTCTTCTGTGTGTTTTTTTTTACTCTAGGATGTCCCGGGGTCAAAAAACACCCCTGCACTGCAGGGAAGTGCAGGGAATGCCTGAATGTGTGGTGTGTGGCATCGCAGGTGGGTCTGCAGCGCCACATACTGCACAGCTGCGCTCGTATAGATGTGGCCTATGTGTCTGCTTCAGAAGCACAGAAGCATTTTTATGAACCGGCAACCCAAAGTGACGTGATTTCAACAGCGTGCAGTTCTCCCCCTGGTTACCATGCTCCAGGCTTCATCTCTTCCTGTGGCACTAGTGGATGAAGAACAGAACTAGGCAAATACTGAATGTCTTTCTGTTTCATTGTCAAAATTAGGGGGAAAATGGAAATGTTTTCAAAGTTTTGACAAAACAACCAATATTTTTAAATTCTTGGGTCAGTTTTCCCCAAAAGGACAGGCTTCATTTTGCATTTGGGGTGGGGAGCAGGGGAGGGGGAAGAGCTAATTAGTTGATACCTTTTTGTAAAATGTGGGTTGATTTATAAAGGAATGACACAATTTTGAAACTACTGCAATGAAATATTTTGACATTTTCAAAAATCCCTTCCCCCTTTCTGTCCCCTCCCACACCCCAAAATGCCACTGCTTGGCTAATATACTAGATCTCAGAAAAGAAAAAAACAAAGAGTCACCTAGCTCTAATGCTGAAGTAGGTAGCAGATTTGGATCGGAGGTAATTTTTTCTTCTCAAGTGCACGTTAAGCCAATTTGGGAGGCTTTGGTTGTCGGCCAGAGTGGCATGTAATGAAAAGCTCAAATGCAGCGTAAGTTATGACCTTACTATTGTTCAGAAACGAGGCATGTCGCCAAGGAAACTGGGACCAGGCGAGTTTGTTTGCTGCAAAAGCAAACACCACTATAGTAACCTGCACTCTTCTGCCCAGGCCCCTAGTTAAACTCAGTTTCTGAAGAAAGGCACCCAACCATCTGCTTAACTATAAAATATCATCACAAAACTGCCTGTGCTAGAGGTAGAGCAGTGGCTCCCAAACTTTTTTTGTGGACCACTTGAAAATTGCTGAGGGTCTCGGGAGACCACTTAATAAACTTGTTTTGTTCTATAAATCAAAGAGCACAACTCATATTTTAATATCAGCAACTTTACCTTTCTAATGTGATGGGTGTGCCTGTTTTTTTGAGCAAAGTAGTCAGGTGTAATGTTTGTCAGCTTTATCCTTAGGTCACTTTTCTGCGGACCACCTGCATGGAGCTCGCAGACCAGCAGTGGTCCACGGACCACGGTTTGAAAGCCTCTGGTGTTGAGTACCTGACAAGATAGGTACCAGTTCCTCATGGTTTAATCATACCCACGCTGTCCCTCAGCTACTTGTCCCAATCTCCTGGCCTAGCTAGTCGGCTTTGTTTCCTTCCCAGTACCTAATCCAGTTTCTCTCTTTCCTCACCCTGGCTTCCTTTCACCCCAGTCCTTCTTCATCCCCATACTCCCTCCCTGGTCTCTTTGTCAAATCTCAGTGTCCTCCCTGACTTGTTGCCACAGTTGCTTCACCCAACCAATCTCATTTTCCCCTTCATACCCAAGTTCCTCATCAATTAATCTCTTCTTCCCCAACATTTCTTATCCTGATCTCACTATTTCTCTGTCCCAGTTGCCTTACTTGGCCTATCCCATGCTCTTCCCTCTCAGTCCCAGGCTCTTTGCCCAGCCAGATCCAGTATATTTCCACCACCATCTCCCAGGTCCCCTTCTCCCTCCCCTGCTAGCCTGCCTTCCCAGTCTCTGCCACCCCATGTCCTTCAGCTCTTGTCCAGTCCCAGTTTGCATCCCTCTGAATTCAAATCAGGCAGGCTCCTCCTTACTGCCCAGCAAGGGGAATCAGTGAGGAGCAACAGGTTCCCCACTGTCACTTCAGCTTCTTGGACCGGGCACGGTCTGTAGCAGCCCCAAACTGGAGCTATAAGGAAAGTTTTCCTCAGCCCTTGACTGATGCATGCCCAGGGAAGATGGTCCCTTTCTGTAATTTAATTCCTATGACCTAAGAAGTATCTACTGATCATGGGCAAATTACTATTTTCCAAAGGTTTAAAACTTGATCCAGATGGGATGGATTTTCACGGGGGGGCAATAACACATCCCTGACACCAAGGACACCCTTGCGGACTAGGACTGTGCGAAGCTTTGGGCGCTGATTCTATTCGGAGGAGATTCAGCCCGATTCGGTGGCCGAATCTCCAAATCCGAATCGAATCGGGGACCAATAAAAAGGTCCAAATCGATTCAAAGATCTCCAAATTTTTGGAAAAAATGCAGGGAGCTTCGATGATTCAGATAGTCCCCACCAGCTGCAGCAGGGAGCTGGAGCCAGACTCCATGCTGATGAGGGGGCAGGGAAGGGGGGGCTGGAGGAGGGGGAAGGGGACCATGGGGGGACCCCTGTCAGGCCCCATCCCCTGCCTGCTCCCCCAGCCTCCCCAACTCCTGCTCGCTCCTCCAGCCCCACCATGGCTGCCCCGCACACCCCAACTCCGGCCTTTTAAGAAACCCCCCCCCAAGAATAACCCCGGGATTCACTGGCTCCTGCAGTGGCCTTGAGGCTTTGGGGGGCTCGTGCAGAGCCCCACACATGGCATGGGGCAGTGGGGGGGAGCAGGAATCAACCCCCACCCGGCAGCACCCAGCGAGTCGGGGCTTTTTTATTTCCAAAGAGCTGGGAGCTGGGGCAGGCAGGGCAGCCATTGCCGGGCTGGGCCTGGGTGATTCGGAGATTCGACTGATTCAGCAGCAGCTGAATCTCCAAATCAGATTCAGCCAAATCGATTCAGGACAGTGATTCGAATCACCGAATCGAATCACTGTCCCCCGAATCGGCCGAATCCAAAGTGAATACTAGCCACTTCGCACAGGTCTACTGCCAACACCCACCAAACACCAAGTCCCTGCTCCAAAATAAGGGGGTGCTAGCACTCCTCTAAGCAATGTCACTGGGTTTTTTAATATGGGAAAACAATGTATTTTCCTCTAGCCTTAGCTAAACTGCTTTGACTCAAACTTTCCAAAAATAATTCAGCCTGAGGCAGACACCTAGCATGGAAAATTTCAGCCCAAACAGTTAAAGCATGGCAAAGTTATAAGCAACTATGAACATCTTATAATGAGAAGTGTTTGGCAAACTTAAAAATAGGCAGTGCAACCAGCCCCACCTATAACACACAGCCAAATCCTGCTCGCCATAGTCCCTTGAGAAGTTCCACTGGAGTCAGTAAAATTTGACCCCACAGATTAAAAAAGAGTGGCAGTCATTATGCCTCAGTCCCTTGGAGTAGGATGCTGAGGGTGCAAGCCGGCAGGCTATGATCCATCCCTTTTTTTGTTGCTTTTCCACTGACAGCTAGAGAAGTCCATTTTTCCAAGCCAAAGTGTGAGAACCCTGCATCCACCTCA
>NW_005842552.1:390038-458199 GCF_000455745.1 Alligator sinensis
TTTCCTGCACAGCTGATCTCCACGTCCGATGAGAATTCCCCCATGAATTCTCCAGAACAATGGAGCTCTTTACGACTCCTCCTCTCTTCTCAATTTGACACCCCCATCGTTATCTTTTGGAACGGTTGATCTCAGGAAGTTTCCAAAGAGGCAACTAAATGCTGTCAAAAGGTTTCAGGCTCTATGCATTGACAGGGTATCAGGATTCACGTGTCTTTTCTTTCTCTTCACACAGCCAGGGGCCACACAACTTGCAAGTTTTTCTTTTGCTTGGGTTGCACGCACATTCCCCCCCCCACACACACTCTTCAGCCATTCCCTGATATCTGAGTTTGGTGTTTAGAAGAGGAATTTAACACACAGATAAAAGCTGCAGTGCCAGAGAACTCACAAATGAATATATGTTGGACTTTTCCTTGCGTTAGCCTGATAAACATGTCTATTCAAGAAGAAAGCCCTCGTTGAGAGAGAAGATATATGCAACTGATGTTGCAGGAAATCAAGTTTATACCTGCAAAGAAATTGTTCAAGAACAGCAGAGCCGTGCAACTGTTACCCCCACCCCCACTTGCACACATCTGCCAAGGTCTTTGAGCACTTACATTGTCTAACACACAAACTCTGGCCACATATGTTAGGTCCGCTACAGTTCGGCATACTTAGACATTGCTTAGGTTTTTGTGAGTCTTGCTTGCTTCCTTTTGATTCTTCCTTCTTTCTGTTCGTGCTTTGCCTGTTAATATCCCTGGGACCATGCATACAAGTCAGATAGTGACTTGAGTAGACCCATGCATGAGACCCAAGAATTCCCTACCACCATGATGTGGGCCCTCTGGGTCTTGTGTCAGGACATGCAAATAGATCAACATACCCTTTTGCTCCCTCCTTGGAACAGATACATATTGAATAGGTGGGAAGGGGAAGGGGATATCCAGGGCCTTATCTCCTGCTCACCACTCAGCAGCCAACATAACTGAGCCAGCTGCTGGTAGCTTGCTGTTGATGCAGAACACCAAAGAATATTGAGTGCACAGGAGCAAGAGAAGAAGCAGGGAGACTACCAGAGCCCCAAATCCTCCCTCCCACAGATGCTCCTGCTGGACTTCACGCAAGGCTGCACTCTAACCCTAAGCAGTCTGTTAAGAGGAACATGTTGAGGGATTCTGATTGGCATCAGAGATGTATTTTAGGACATTATCAAACACCGGGCGATATCTATGATCATTGTTTGGCTGAGACACAGACACTGTTGTGTTGTATTAGACACCACTTTTGCAATCTGATTTGTTGAATTTTCCTTATCCTTGCAACACATTACAGGATAGTGAAACTGCACCTGGGTCATGACATGTCAAGTCTGGAAAGATTCCAAGAGGCATGGATTAACATGATATAAGTCTGAACAAATAAAAGATTTCTTTAACCCTTATCAGAAGCAAGAACCAAGGTGTGTTTACTGAATCAGGAAGGAAGTATGTTAATATGCACATGTTGGTTATTTTAAAGGACATTTTTTAATTCCTCCCTCCACCCCCATTCCTGCCTTCTTCCCCCAAATTTCTGAGTATGTGTTGCTGCATGTCTAAGTTGCAAGCCAGTCACCATGTAGATGATTGGAGGAGTATGAAAAATACCCTACACAGTAAAATAATGATTCCCTTATAAAATATCTGCATGAAAATCCTGTTACATGTAGGTCACATATTTTTAGTAAATCAGATCCAAACCATGCATTATTTAGCATATTAAAACTTCAACAGCCTGAAGGCAGGCTACATCAAGATCCAGTTTTAAAAGATCAGAATGTAACTGTCAGTTAACAATCTCTGGGGGAAGAATTACATACAAATGATGTTGCCCAGAGCTATAAAAATCTAATTTTTAATTCTTTTTTTGTTGGGAAACAGAAGAGACTTTTCAATTTTATTTTGCCCCGCTCCAAAGTTTTGAGATACCTTTTTGGAACAGGCTGGGGGTACATCAGCAAAAATGAAAACTGTCTTGCCCTTTTTGTATTGTTAATGTACAGTCAAATAATAATATTGGAAAAGTCTTTTCAGGTAAGAAACAACCAAGTCAAAAGATTCACACCATGGACATGTGTCAGTTTGAGAGAGACAATGAAAGAGCCCAGTCAGTGAGATAAGACCTCTTCATGGTAAGTGATGACTTCTCTACCCATACACCAAGGACAACAGATCCTTGTTTCCAACTCCTTTGAGGGCCAAGAGCTCTTTTCAGTTTCCCCTAGGCCACATGTTTATGCTTAAGGGTTAGACTATTTGACTTGGACTGTACGCCCATGTGGAGGAATAAGATTGAATGATAGTCAGGTGTCAGTCGTTTTTTGGTGTGTAACGTGTAGCCCTAAATTTGGTGTAAGACCGATAATGTTCAGATACAGCTTCACAATATGGGAAGCGTTCCAGACAACAACAGACTGTTGTATATCATCTTAGCCCAAGCAAACACCACTATGTTTGGCATTCATTTTATGGGACAATATGACAAAAAGAGTGCAACCCCTTGCTAACCCTTGAGCTAGCTGGCAGTCCTGCCTGGGTGCCACAAGAAGAACGTAACACAATAGGGACAGGGAATTAAACACAAAATAGGCTGAGAGAGGAGTGAGGGTGGAGTATTGTTATGCCATTATTATTTGGAATAGGGCCATTTTAACACCTCTTTAGCCTCTTTGTAATTGAGATTCAAAAGACAAGGAGCTGCTTACTGACTACACAAACAAACTCAGCTCTGAATGAAAAGCAAGAGGGATGCTGCTTCCCCAAGATGGTTTGCATGTATAATATGGGCAAACAAACATTTCCTTCATCTGAACTCACCTAAATAATATGTCTACTGAGCCCGTTCTATGCCTTTTGGCCTCAATTCATGAGCTTTACCAAATGCCACCACACTCAGCTTAATCCTGCAGAAAGTTATAATCAAATAAAGCCCATGAATACATCAATATTGTAAGGCCTCTAGATGTATTAGCAAAGAAACTGGCCTTCAATGGACAGGGAGAAGCTTTCCACATAGGCAGATTGGGTTATTACTGTCCATTGCATTGGTCTGGTGCCTTACTCTGAAGCAGCCAATGCTGAGCACTCTCAGTGAGTGGATAACAGACACTGGAAATGGTTCTTTACTGGAGAGGAATCCATACATTGATATACTTTAAGACCAAAAAAGGACCACTATGAACATCTACTCTGACTTTCTGCACCTAGTTTCACCCAATAATTCCCTCACTAAATATAACTTGTGATTAAATTGAAGAATATCTTTTAGAAAGACATCCTATCTAGTTTTAAACACTTCAAACAATAGGGAATATGCCACATCGCTTAGCAAGCTCTTCCAGTGGTTTATTGCCTTTACTGAAAAAGTTTGGCTTTACTTCATGTTCGAATGTTTCTAGCTTCAGCTATCATATACTGGCATGTCTATGTATTTATTGCTTAACAGCAAGTGCTGGTCACAGAAACTTTGATGAAATCAAAATGCTTCATAAAATTGGGCTGATTTCAACAGAACTTCATTTTGGCGAAAAAAAACAGAGATGTCCAAGCAATATTGACACACCCCATTTTGACATTTTCAGAATGAAATGTTTTGATTTATTGTTTTGAAACAACTTTCTTTTCATGAACTTTTAAATTATGTACCATAATATATCTAAAGCAAGAACACAGTGCAGTACAAAACTTTAATAAATCAAAATTAAATGCCTCAATCGTCAAAGACAATCTTTTCCAGCATTTTTCTTTGTGAAAAAATTAAATTTTTTAGTTTTGATTCCAATTCAGACATTTTTTTAAAATCCTTCATGAAACAGAACTTCTTTCTTACTCCACTTTATTTACAGCCCATCATGGAAATAATCTGTATGAAGAGCAAAAGTTAAAGACTTCCTGTTTGACCCTTTCCCCAAGACTTAAGATACATCAGTTGAAGAAGTCCTGCCAAAGCCACCTTTGCAGCCTTCTCCCAGTGAGGTGGTTTGAGAAGCAGACCAATGCTAGAGTCCTGCAGCGTGCAAACTGCAGGTCAGTCAAGACATGATTTAAGAAAGGCTGGTTACGATGGGCGAGATGCATAGCATGGGTGAATGACACATGAATGCACAAAAAGCTTCTCTGTAGTGAATTAGAGCATGGAAAGCAGTAGTATGGGTGCCCACCAAGAAGGCACTTCAAGGACATCTTAAGGGCATGCGGGATTGGTTAATGCTGTTGAGCTCATAGCTATAAGCAGCAATCCTGTTTTTTTCTAATAAAAACATCCAAAATTCTCTGATTTAAAAAAACAAAACCCAAATCCACGTTTTTTTCTGTGATTAAAATGAAACACAACTGACATTTTGTTTTAATCACAGAGAAATGTGGAATTGGGGGGGGTGGTAAATCAGAGAATTTTGGAATATTTTTTTATCAGAGAAAATCAGGATCCCTGGCTATAAGTAGGCAGCAATAAAGTGCCACAGTGAGGGAAAGCATAAACCTTTCTGAACAGCAACAGCAGTCCATTGGGCAGGAAAACTGTGCATGGCAAAGCTTGCATGATCAGCATCGGACCAATTCACACATGGAATGACACTAAGAATTTTGTAACAAAAGGTGCTTGTCAAGAGGCCAGCATAGTCATCTCTACACTCACCATGCTTGATCCAACCACCTCCGCTGAATTACAGTCACCTTTCACTATGAGAAACCCAGAGTAATGACATACAATAATTACATACCCAAGTACACATAGTCTTTTATCCCCATTATAATGTTTACAGTGTGGCTGTTTTTTCTACAGAAAAGCACTGTTGTTCCTAAACCACTAAGCCAATAAAGATCTTCATCCAAAAAGGAATAGCGTGAAAAGCATCCTTTATGTTCTGAAAAGTTTATCTTGTCCTTTAGGTGATTTATGAAATTACTATGTAACTTTGTGTCCAGAGAATACAATGTTCAGCCAACAAGAGTTAAGAGGTACAAATACTGATGCTTACTAAACACAACTCAACATACAACAAGAAATGAAGCAGCAGAAAATATAAAAACAACCTCACAGTTTCATATGGTGGAAGCTCTGTATGCCCTATCACATAAATATATCTCAAGTTCAAATTAACTCTCTAAAGGGATGTAAACAGGTATTGAAATACTAGCCATATTGAAGTACCTGCAGTGCAGACACCTGTACAATGCTTAAAAGTAGGGCTGTGCAAAATGGCACTGTTCTGATTCGACTTCTGTTTCAACGATTCAATGCAACAGTGTTTCGTTTAGAGTTTTGTTTAGTTTCAAAAGCACTGTTCGGTTTTGTTTTGTTGAAACTGTTTTGCTGTTTCGACCATAGGTTATTATGGGGAAACATAAAATGCAGCAGAAAGGCAGATCAGGGGCTTGCCTGCACCTCCAGGAGGGCTGTGGGGCCTGTGCCAGAGTCCTCCTGGGGGTGCAGGCACCCGATCTGCCTGCCAGATGACAAACTGGCACTGGGCACAGCCCACACCCAGCGCCGGGAATATTGGTGCTGCCGCTGGCTCCAGGCGGCAGCACCCAGCTCCTGTCACCGGACAGGCAGATCGGGGCATGCACCACGGCTCGAGGCGGCACCCCCCAGCTCCTGTCACCGGACAGGCAGATCGGGGCATGCACCACCAGGAGGACTCTGGCACAGGCTCCGCAGCCCTCCCGGGGGTGCCAGCAGGCCCCCGATCTGCCTGCCAGATGAGAGGAGGCAGGGATCAGCACCAGGAAGATGGGTGCTGCTGCTGGCCCCAGGCAACAGCACTCAGTTCCTGTCAGCCGGCAGGCAGATCAGGGGCCCAGTGGCACTGCCGGGATGGTTGCAGGGGGTGAGTCCTCCTGGGGGTATGTGCTCCTAATCTGCCTGCTGGATGACAGGAGCCAGGTGCTGCTGCCTGGGGCTAGCGGTAGCACCCATCTTCCCGGCGCTGGGTGTGGGCTGTGCCCAGGACTGATCTGTCATCTGGCAGGCAGATCAGGGAACCGCACCACTAGGAAGACTCCAGCACAGCCCCTGCAGCCCTCCCAGGGATGCAGGTGAGCCCCCAATCTGCCTGCCAGATGATAGGAGGCAGGTGCCGCCAGTTGGGAATGGCGCTGAAGCCAGTAAGCCTGGCTACAAAACTTGAAACATTTCAAAACTTTCAAAATGCTTTGAGTTCCCTTATTTTGTTTTGAAACTGTTTTGAAGGCTTTTGTTTCATTTCGATTTTGCTGTTTTGAGCTTGAAACGCATCAAAACAGCTTCGAAATGAAACACTGGGAGAAATTTCACACAGCCCTACTTAAAAGTGATTGTAGATCAAACATGTACACTCTGCTTTTTTGGGTATTGAAGAATGATGATGATGATAACATGTAGGCCAAGCTTTGAAAAAGTGAGTGGGTTCCATGTGCCACACCTAAGACAGGGACCTGGTTTTAAATTGGTAGGTACTGAGCATTTGTTGAAACTCAGGCTCATTCAATTTAGATTTGACAATTTAGGGAATCAATCTAGATACCAACCTCAGAATTCCAGGAGATGTTATGAAACTCATGGGCTAGGGACAGACATTACACATAAACCGGTTTAAGTGATCAGAAACTGGTTTAAACCTGTAACAGAACAGAAGCTCAGTGCACGCAAACCGGTTTCAAAATGGCTGAAACCGGTTTAAGACAAACCTGGTTGAATGTACTATCACACTTAACTGATTTGGGTCAAACCAGTTTATGAAACATCTGTCCCAGACCCCTTCCTGGTTCAAGTTAAATCGCAGTCCTCCAGCATCCCATCATGCTTTTGAGCCCTGGGCTGGGTTGGGCTTTGCGGTCTGCTCCAGAGAGCAGAGCTGGCCCCACCCCTCTGCTCCCTAGCTGGAGCAGTGAGGGCTGGCTGACAAGGGGCAAGCCTGGCTGGGGATGCAGCACAGTCTGCAGGGGGGACTGCCCCACCCCAGGCAAACCGCAACTGGTATCTGGGGCCAGGGAGGGGGGTTAAATACTCCTTCCCTTGCTCAAGCTTACTGCTGGCAACAACTGCAGACTACAAATCCCAGAAACACCTGGAAGCAAGAAGATGAAGTGATGAGCAACACTGCAGAGTCCTGCTGCTATAATTCTGGGCTGCAAATCCCATAGACCTCCCAGGGACAGGAGGAAGAGGAAATAAACACATGGCCTGAGAGCCGTGCTCTAGTGCCCCCTGCCCCCACAAGCTTCTGCCCTGAGCCACTGCAGGCATGTGGCTGCATTTCCTGAATCAAAGATAAATGTCTGTTCTCTTCTGTTTCAATTTAATCTGTGCAGTTTAGACTAATCTGCAAAGACTGAATTGATTCAGCCTTGGGTTTTTTGACTGTACCTATATGATGAATCCCTGTATGTGGAACTCACTGTTTGGTGTCAGGGCTGTCATATATCTTCCACACCAGGAAAAATACAAGGTCATTACATCTTGGTGGTTGCCAAATAAGTGTAAGCATTGTGAGAAAGTGGGATGACTGAACCCTACATAAACCCACCTGATAATGTTTCTCTGAAGGGACTGTAGTTTGGAGATTGGGATATCATGAAGCAAGAGAAAAAGCCAGGTTTTAACACTGGGGCTTAACAGTGTTAAGCTGTTTTAACAGCCAGGTTTTAACACAGAAACTGGAAGAACTTCAGGGGACTGAGAAGACTCAGAGACACATGAACTTTGGGTAGAAGAGAAGCAGATGGCCTGTCTTAGACGGGTCCAGTTTAATTCTGTGACCAGCTGAGAAAGATGAAAACTGAATGCACAAGAGATGGGAGGCTGGAGGGGTGGGGAAGAGCATCCATTTTCACCATCTGCATGCTAGGAACATCAAGAGAACCAAGGTACAGAGACATGAGATAAACAGAAAGCAGTGAACAAACACCTTCTCTTTAAATGAGCTGGAAACACGAGGAAGACTATACATGGCCTGGAGCCGTTGGCTCATAGAGATGAACACTGTTTCAGTAATCTATCCGTGTACGCACTGGGAATTGTGCCACCCCTCACTTGATGTCAGAATTCCAGTAATTGTGCAGGAAGTCACTGATGAGCAAGTTTAAGCAGCACACAAGGTATGCATACATAGTCACTGCCAGCCTCCTTCACTGCACGCTCCACTGTCAGCGCCCTTCTCTGACAAACACATTAGTGCCCCATCCAGTCTCATGTGGTGGTGGCAGGGGAGGGACAGTTATTGCAATGGCTGCACCTGATGTTCAACAGCACACTTCCTGCCCCCGTTCAAAGACTTGATTCATGTGAATTTCTGGATCCAAAAATGGGATTGAATTGGAACTGCAGTGGTGTTCAAGCCAACTCACTGCACCTTTGATTCCTAGCTGAGCTAAATAAGCCTGATATTGGAGTTACTAAGGTTTATTGTCTGGATGATATCCATTTTCCTGTGAATAAATGGTCCTCGGGGTTGAGTCAAGATCTCAGACAACAGCCAGGCAAACAACTGTCGGTGGTTTCTGGTTAAAAAGATCTTTGGGTTTGTCAGGGCCATAGAGTGGGTGACAATGGTTTCCATACTCTTCATAGTTTGACCAGGAGTGAGCTTGTCTGGTCTTTCTTTGTGTCAGAAGTGGTGTGGACAGAGACTCATGAAATAATTTCTTCTACTGGTGTCTCCTGTGACACTAAGATCTGGTCAAGTGTCGTCTGCCAGAAAAAATACAATAAAGCTATTGATCATTAGTATGATTTTATAACCATCTTTTATTCAAATACGAGCACCATGGCTCCTGGCTGGCCCATCTAAATGAGGACTAGGTAGCTATTGCCTTAACACAGCTTGATTTGTGAAGCATGGGAAGTATTTTCTAAGAGAAAGCCAAGCACAGGTCTAGAATTAAGCAGATCTGTGCCCTTTTCCTGGTTCTCCCACAGGCTTCACTGTGTCCTTGGCCAAATGACTTTACTTCATGAAAATCGTGGTGCTATCTATGAGAGTCCTTCATGTGCAAAGCATGCAGAATATGTAAATGCAGTACAGATTGCATATGCAATGTGTTTTAGAGAGAAGAGTTTTCTTTTAAAAACTTGATCTACCTATAGGTATAACATGCATTATCTTATTAAACAAGATGTTTCCATCACCTGTTATCTAGTAATCCATGATCAATTTAAGTACAAATTTAACCATGAATTAACCACAAAATACCAACCAAGGTACATTATAAAATCATGATGTAATGGTCAAATTCAATAACTTGATCAAGATAAAACATTAAATGTATTGATCCACAATAAAATCTATTAAAGCGTGCTGGCAACAATTACCCACCAGAGGCCAAGATTTGGCCTCCATTACACCCATGCAAAGCACTTTAAATCAACAGAAATAGCTAAGAATAGACCTTAGTCCAATATGTACAGTAAATAAAAGCTGGAAAGAGCTGGGGGCAAATTGTATTCATATCCCAGTTCTGTAAATTAACAATCATATATTGCTATGTGTGTTTCTAAGAGGACACTTAAGCAAAGATAAGCAGTTAAGTACTCACAGCTTTGCTTGTGTCAATGTTATCAGTAGACATTCCTTTTCCACACCACTTCTGGTGACTCTTTAATCTATAGACAACACATTCCTCAAATGTATCACATACATGCATGCGTTTTGAATGGTTAAACCTGCAATAATGCAATTTCACATGCTTAAACAAATAGATAATCCATTGTGGGTTTTTCCAATATGATTTCACACAAGTCCATTACAGAACAAGTGATTAACTCTCTTTAAACATACAGTATGTAGTTTACCCATTTGAGTACTTTCATAGTGCATTTCTTTACTGTTAATACACTAGAGACCTCTCTGGCTGTTCAACAAAGTAAATGTTCTGTCAAAACAGATGGCATGGGAGGCCTTTCTCATAGCTCTTATATTTGCATTTCTTGAGACAGGCAAAGATAAGAGTTTTATATGAAGAGCTTTTAGAAAGTAAATTATGCAAACTTTGTTTCTTTAGTAGAGATGGAGCCAAATATTGTCAATTCAGTCCGTATTATGTCTCTGGCGGGGTTAGTGGAAATAAAGTTACTGACGATCTGAGAGCAGCTTCTCATTACCCCAGCCATTCTGGTAAATCCATGCTTGAAGTCTCCATCACCTTTCTATTCAAGCCATGAACATCTCGTACTGCTGCTTCAATAACCTTGTATCTAAGATGCAGCTCACATTGCTAACACATTTGCCTGGCCCTCATCATATCCCAGTGAGGTACTACAGCCTCCTCTGTTCCACCCTCCCTAACACCAATCTCACTTCCTTTCACTTCAAAAGCCTCTGAGACCATCTTCTTCAGTTTATTCGTGTCATAAACTTACCTGGAGCAGCATTTAGAATCAGGTAAGACCATGTCACAGAGCAGCCTGTCATAGCGGCTTTCCTGAGTGACACATGAACGATCTACATCAGGGGTGCGCCAACCTCCAGCCCACAGGCCAAATCTGGCCTGCAGAGCCATGGCATCCAGCCAACGGGGATCCTCATGGGTTGGAAAGTTTGGCAGCAAAGGAGGGTAGAAGATCTGCACAGACAGATCCAGCCTTACTGAGCCATTGCTGCACAGCAGGATAAAGGCTGGGCCCACTCACTGCACATCTGCATTGGGCCAGGTTGCTCTCTCTTCCCTCCCTGCCCTGCTGCCCCTGCATGCATCAGGATTGGGACCTCCCCCCACCCCCCACACATCTGGATCAGGGCGTGGCTGCTTACTGCTCTCCACCCCTACCCTGGGTGAACCAATCAGGGGCAAGCTGTGCACACCACCACAGCTGAATCAGCACTGGACCTGCACTGGCCCTGCCTACCAGATCAAGCCCACCAGCTGGATGCAGCCCATAGATGGAGCTGGCACTGCTTATCTGGCCCGCAGGGTAAAAAAGGTTGTGCACGACTGATCTATACAGTTGTTGGTACCAAGGCATGTGATGTTATTCTTATTGGCACTGTTTGTGTTAACTGTATTGTAGATCAGTGGTTTTCAACCTTTTTTCATTTACAGACCCCTAAAAAAAATTCAAATGGAGGTGCAGACCCCGCTGAATTCTAAGTGTGGGTATTCACATACTTTTGATTGATCATAGTCATCCTTCACAGAGCCCTTAGCCATAGTCTGTGGACCCCCATGGGGTTCATGGACCACAGACTGAAAACCACTGCTGAATCTGCAAGTCACTGAGTGCCTCCTTGTAAGCAGGCTGGTGAGTCTGCTGCCATGCAGGCTGGCTTTGCTCCCATAAGGAGCAACTCATCCAGTCCTTTAAATAGGAACCACAGTCTTTGCACCCAACAAGCAAACAAGCAAACAAAAGACTTTAGCCCTTTTCATGGACAGAAGGAGCCCTTTGGCTCTGGCCCAGTACAGTAGCATGGCCAGTAGCAAACTTATTTGTGCTCCAGTTCACCCCTCCTGCCTGCAAACTGCTCCTTAATCCACTTTGCCAGTCTCTGCTCTCTCCTTTGGGTTTTAAACTACTAGCGGGATACTCCCTCATTACCTAAATGCCCATAGCCAAGCTTCGCTTAAAGGGCCAGACTACCGTGTTACACTCGTATATGGTGCGGAAGGGACTCGGCATACACTGGAGTCAATGAATGTTGATAGCACTTAGCACCTCTCAGGAATTGCTCGTTACTTTGCGGGACTGGTTATTAACCTTCAGACTGGGGCACTACATACACACATACACGTACACACGCACACGCACGCACACAAGCCTGTTAAATATTTTCTGCCAACATTCTTCCGACTGAAATCCCTTTAAGGTGACAACCAAAGGGTCAGTAGAGGAAAAAATACTAAAACAATAGATCATGAACATAATATGATAGTAAGATGATACGGGTCTCGCACAGTACTATTATAGGACTGGCAGGACTGCCAACGAGTGTGAAGGAATGGTGTACATTTCTACATTTCTAAATAAGGCACCAGCCACAGTTCATTCCCCTCTACTGCAGAGGACAGCACTGAAGCTAGTAACCAGGATGCAATGTCATAGTCCTCGTCTTTAGCAACATTCTCCTGTTTGAACCATTAAATCCATCCTGCATGTGCTAGAAAGGTTTCTTTCCCCAACGTCAGCTACATTCCCTAAGCTACAGTTCTGAACCCACACTCATCTGGTGTGCAGCTTTCACTGTCATTTGCACCATTTGAATGCTTTTGGTGGTACATGCTACACATGAGCAAGCTGAGGACTGTTTGTGTACATGTAACATGTGTGTGCCATGCCACATCATAGCATCAGGTGCTGAAAGGAGGAGAGAGATTCTTTGTAAGGATAGTTTTGATTAACAATAACATAAAGCATATCTTAGTAGCTCCTAAAAACCCAGCAAGACTCAGATTCCATTATTCCAGGCACTGCACAGAAATGCATAATTCACAGCATGCCTTGCCTGTATGATCCATGTAAGCAGGCGAAACACAGGGTGAAATTATTATTATTATTCCCTTTGGAATGATGGCAAACAGACCCATGCGGATGAAGTGACGTGCCAAGGTCACATGCAAAGTCTGTGGCAGAGAGCAGAATTTAAAGCAGATTGTTGGGGCCCAAGCTGGAGCTTTTCCACAAGACTGTCCTGCTTTACTAAACATTAGCAGAATAAAACAGGTCTTCATAAATGCTCGTAGTCAAACTGTTACAATTTTAGCTTCAATTGGGAGACAAAAGCACTTAGAATAAGGTAAGGCAGACTGGACATCAGTGACTGAGCATACAGACCAGAGAACAATAATAGCAAAACTTGGTGCTCAGCTAGGTTTAGAGGCTAGTAATCACAGTTACATACATTGAAATATTGCCAAATGTCTATTCTTAAACTGAGTTGTTTTCCAGTGCTTTGGAGATGAATTCCACACCAGAGAGAAGCCTTATACTTTGCATAGAAGCAGATTTTCTTCAATGAAGCAAAGTTGGCAAAGTTTGCAATCCAGGATTTATTTGTCAGTGCTTTATCAGATATCCAATCATATAATGTCTCCTTTTTCTGCCAATATAGTCAAATGCAGATGTGTCTTTGGGTGTTTACTTAGCACAAATCCATTAATGTCTGGGAGCAGCATATGCTGGGTGTGGCGTCAATATTTTACACAAAAAATCTGTACTAGACCTGAAATTGAACAGACGAGAGCATAGCACAGAGTGTGCTAATGAGGAAACTCAATAAAGGGGTAAACACAGATTATGAAACCCAGACCCACAAACACTGAACAAGTTTAAATCTGCGGTTTCAAAATCAGCCTCCACTCCCTGCAATTCAGTGAGTGGGATGTTTGCTAGAAGACATTAGTTCAGGAACATACATTTAATGTATCCTGTTTCTTTAAAGGAATGAGTTTTCTCTTACAAATTCCACTTCATTTGATCTTGAAAGGCAAGAAAGAAATAATTGATTTGATGCAATAGTGAACATTCACATTTTTAACATCTTCACTTTCAGGGAGAATCTCTTTGCACAGCAAGAAGCTAATTTATGTATTTATGAAGTTTATATGCCATCTTTCCCAACAAAGACTGTAGGCAGGTTACTATAGGAGAAACAGAACAACTTACAGGGGCAACTAGCATAAGTACAACAAAATAACAAATGAAAACAAAATAAAGCAGAGATCCATTAAACAGTGTCTTGACCTAGCTTCGGTTGCTAAATGCCTGCCCTAAGGTCTTGCAGTGGTTTCCAAAGATGTCTAGGCTCAGGCTCTGGTGACCCTCAAGAGGGAGGGAGGTTCAGAGCTGAGGAATGACAGCTGAGAAGGACTTATTAAACCAAAAAATAAGGGTGTCACTAACCCTGGAGACTAAATGAACCTCTAAAGCCTGATCCCTGCTACCTCTATCAATGCTGGCTTTGTAACTGGCTGAAGGTATGGTCATCTTAACGGGTTACTAGTTCTATGGTTTACTTTGTGTCCATAAAACACTGTCTGCCATTATAGCTGGGACTTGCCCCTACTATGCTAACTATATGCCTATCAAGGCATTCTGGAAGGACATGGGCATCTACAGCAGAGTTTCTCTGTGAGATGAAAAAGTGCTCAAGGCCAGAGCTCAGCATCAGCAACATGTAGACAGCAATATACTCTGGGATGCCCTATCACAGAGTCAAGAGGACAGAGGACAAGGCAAACTGGTCACTGGGCACACCAATCACCTTGGAATAAGTATGGCAGTCGGATTCAGTAACAGGAGGACAGCCATGGACCTGGCTAGGCATGTAGCAGGGAGAAGCAGCATTGCTGCTCCTGACCATGGAGCTTTAACCACATTGGAGCTACAACCCCTGGTTAAGTCTGTGTCAGCCCAATTTGCACCCCTCAGGGACGGCTCTGGCTGCCGCTGGCCCCAGGCACTGCTGCTGCCAGTCCCAAGTAGCAGGACCCAACCCCTGTCTCAGGGCCATCCCAGGAAGCTTTGTGTCAGCCCAATTTGCACCCCTCAGGGACGGCTCTGGCTGCCGCTGGCCCCAGGCACTGCTGCTGCCAGTCCCAAGTAGCAGCACCCAACTCCTGTCAGCCGACAGGCAAATTGGGTGGTGCAGGGATGCCCCCGATCTGCCTGCCAGATGAGAGGAGGCTAGCACCCATCTTCCCGGCGCTGGGTGTGGGCTGTGCCCAGGACTGATCTGTCATCTGGCAGGCAGATCAGGGAACCGCACCACTAGGAAGACTCCAGCACAGCCCCTGCAGCCCTCCCAGGGATGCAGGTGAGCCCCCAATCTGCCTGCCAGATGATAGGAGGCAGGTGCCGCCAGTTGGGAATGGCGCTGAAGCCAGTAAGCCTGGCTACAAAACTTGAAACATTTCAAAACTTTCAAAATGCTTTGAGTTCCCTTATTTTGTTTTGAAACTGTTTTGAAGGCTTTTGTTTCATTTCGATTTTGCTGTTTTGAGCTTGAAACGCATCAAAACAGCTTCGAAATGAAACACTGGGAGAAATTTCACACAGCCCTACTTAAAAGTGATTGTAGATCAAACATGTACACTCTGCTTTTTTGGGTATTGAAGAATGATGATGATGATAACATGTAGGCCAAGCTTTGAAAAAGTGAGTGGGTTCCATGTGCCACACCTAAGACAGGGACCTGGTTTTAAATTGGTAGGTACTGAGCATTTGTTGAAACTCAGGCTCATTCAATTTAGATTTGACAATTTAGGGAATCAATCTAGATACCAACCTCAGAATTCCAGGAGATGTTATGAAACTCATGGGCTAGGGACAGACATTACACATAAACCGGTTTAAGTGATCAGAAACTGGTTTAAACCTGTAACAGAACAGAAGCTCAGTGCACGCAAACCGGGTTCAAAATGGCTGAAACCGGTTTAAGACAAACCTTGTTGAATGTACTATCACACTTAACTGATTTGGGTCAAACCAGTTTATGAAACATCTGTCCCAGACCCCTTCCTGGTTCAAGTTAAATCGCAGTCCTCCAGCATCCCATCATGCTTTTGAGCCCTGGGCTGGGTTGGGCTTTGCGGTCTGCTCCAGAGAGCAGAGCTGGCCCCACCCCTCTGCTCCCTAGCTGGAGCAGTGAGGGCTGGCTGACAAGGGGCAAGCCTGGCTGGGGATGCAGCACAGTCTGCAGGGGGGACTGCCCCACCCCAGGCAAACCGCAACTGGTATCTGGGGCCAGGGAGGGGGGTTAAATACTCCTTCCCTTGCTCAAGCTTACTGCTGGCAACAACTGCAGACTACAAATCCCAGAAACACCTGGAAGCAAGAAGATGAAGTGATGAGCAACACTGCAGAGTCCTGCTGCTATAATTCTGGGCTGCAAATCCCATAGACCTCCCAGGGACAGGAGGAAGAGGAAATAAACACATGGCCTGAGAGCCGTGCTCTAGTGCCCCCTGCCCCCACAAGCTTCTGCCCTGAGCCACTGCAGGCATGTGGCTGCATTTCCTGAATCAAAGATAAATGTCTGTTCTCTTCTGTTTCAATTTAATCTGTGCAGTTTAGACTAATCTGCAAAGACTGAATTGATTCAGCCTTGGGTTTTTTGACTGTACCTATATGATGAATCCCTGTATGTGGAACTCACTGTTTGGTGTCAGGGCTGTCATATATCTTCCACACCAGGAAAAATACAAGGTCATTACATCTTGGTGGTTGCCAAATAAGTGTAAGCATTGTGAGAAAGTGGGATGACTGAACCCTACATAAACCCACCTGATAATGTTTCTCTGAAGGGACTGTAGTTTGGAGATTGGGATATCATGAAGCAAGAGAAAAAGCCAGGTTTTAACACTGGGGCTTAACAGTGTTAAGCTGTTTTAACAGCCAGGTTTTAACACAGAAACTGGAAGAACTTCAGGGGACTGAGAAGACTCAGAGACACATGAACTTTGGGTAGAAGAGAAGCAGATGGCCTGTCTTAGACGGGTCCAGTTTAATTCTGTGACCAGCTGAGAAAGATGAAAACTGAATGCACAAGAGATGGGAGGCTGGAGGGGTGGGGAAGAGCATCCATTTTCACCATCTGCATGCTAGGAACATCAAGAGAACCAAGGTACAGAGACATGAGATAAACAGAAAGCAGTGAACAAACACCTTCTCTTTAAATGAGCTGGAAACACGAGGAAGACTATACATGGCCTGGAGCCGTTGGCTCATAGAGATGAACACTGTTTCAGTAATCTATCCGTGTACGCACTGGGAATTGTGCCACCCCTCACTTGATGTCAGAATTCCAGTAATTGTGCAGGAAGTCACTGATGAGCAAGTTTAAGCAGCACACAAGGTATGCATACATAGTCACTGCCAGCCTCCTTCACTGCACGCTCCACTGTCAGCGCCCTTCTCTGACAAACACATTAGTGCCCCATCCAGTCTCATGTGGTGGTGGCAGGGGAGGGACAGTTATTGCAATGGCTGCACCTGATGTTCAACAGCACACTTCCTGCCCCCGTTCAAAGACTTGATTCATGTGAATTTCTGGATCCAAAAATGGGATTGAATTGGAACTGCAGTGGTGTTCAAGCCAACTCACTGCACCTTTGATTCCTAGCTGAGCTAAATAAGCCTGATATTGGAGTTACTAAGGTTTATTGTCTGGATGATATCCATTTTCCTGTGAATAAATGGTCCTCGGGGTTGAGTCAAGATCTCAGACAACAGCCAGGCAAACAACTGTCGGTGGTTTCTGGTTAAAAAGATCTTTGGGTTTGTCAGGGCCATAGAGTGGGTGACAATGGTTTCCATACTCTTCATAGTTTGACCAGGAGTGAGCTTGTCTGGTCTTTCTTTGTGTCAGAAGTGGTGTGGACAGAGACTCATGAAATAATTTCTTCTACTGGTGTCTCCTGTGACACTAAGATCTGGTCAAGTGTCGTCTGCCAGAAAAAATACAATAAAGCTATTGATCATTAGTATGATTTTATAACCATCTTTTATTCAAATACGAGCACCATGGCTCCTGGCTGGCCCATCTAAATGAGGACTAGGTAGCTATTGCCTTAACACAGCTTGATTTGTGAAGCATGGGAAGTATTTTCTAAGAGAAAGCCAAGCACAGGTCTAGAATTAAGCAGATCTGTGCCCTTTTCCTGGTTCTCCCACAGGCTTCACTGTGTCCTTGGCCAAATGACTTTACTTCATGAAAATCGTGGTGCTATCTATGAGAGTCCTTCATGTGCAAAGCATGCAGAATATGTAAATGCAGTACAGATTGCATATGCAATGTGTTTTAGAGAGAAGAGTTTTCTTTTAAAAACTTGATCTACCTATAGGTATAACATGCATTATCTTATTAAACAAGATGTTTCCATCACCTGTTATCTAGTAATCCATGATCAATTTAAGTACAAATTTAACCATGAATTAACCACAAAATACCAACCAAGGTACATTATAAAATCATGATGTAATGGTCAAATTCAATAACTTGATCAAGATAAAACATTAAATGTATTGATCCACAATAAAATCTATTAAAGCGTGCTGGCAACAATTACCCACCAGAGGCCAAGATTTGGCCTCCATTACACCCATGCAAAGCACTTTAAATCAACAGAAATAGCTAAGAATAGACCTTAGTCCAATATGTACAGTAAATAAAAGCTGGAAAGAGCTGGGGGCAAATTGTATTCATATCCCAGTTCTGTAAATTAACAATCATATATTGCTATGTGTGTTTCTAAGAGGACACTTAAGCAAAGATAAGCAGTTAAGTACTCACAGCTTTGCTTGTGTCAATGTTATCAGTAGACATTCCTTTTCCACACCACTTCTGGTGACTCTTTAATCTATAGACAACACATTCCTCAAATGTATCACATACATGCATGCGTTTTGAATGGTTAAACCTGCAATAATGCAATTTCACATGCTTAAACAAATAGATAATCCATTGTGGGTTTTTCCAATATGATTTCACACAAGTCCATTACAGAACAAGTGATTAACTCTCTTTAAACATACAGTATGTAGTTTACCCATTTGAGTACTTTCATAGTGCATTTCTTTACTGTTAATACACTAGAGACCTCTCTGGCTGTTCAACAAAGTAAATGTTCTGTCAAAACAGATGGCATGGGAGGCCTTTCTCATAGCTCTTATATTTGCATTTCTTGAGACAGGCAAAGATAAGAGTTTTATATGAAGAGCTTTTAGAAAGTAAATTATGCAAACTTTGTTTCTTTAGTAGAGATGGAGCCAAATATTGTCAATTCAGTCCGTATTATGTCTCTGGCGGGGTTAGTGGAAATAAAGTTACTGACGATCTGAGAGCAGCTTCTCATTACCCCAGCCATTCTGGTAAATCCATGCTTGAAGTCTCCATCACCTTTCTATTCAAGCCATGAACATCTCGTACTGCTGCTTCAATAACCTTGTATCTAAGATGCAGCTCACATTGCTAACACATTTGCCTGGCCCTCATCATATCCCAGTGAGGTACTACAGCCTCCTCTGTTCCACCCTCCCTAACACCAATCTCACTTCCTTTCACTTCAAAAGCCTCTGAGACCATCTTCTTCAGTTTATTCGTGTCATAAACTTACCTGGAGCAGCATTTAGAATCAGGTAAGACCATGTCACAGAGCAGCCTGTCATAGCGGCTTTCCTGAGTGACACATGAACGATCTACATCAGGGGTGCGCCAACCTCCAGCCCACAGGCCAAATCTGGCCTGCAGAGCCATGGCATCCAGCCAACGGGGATCCTCATGGGTTGGAAAGTTTGGCAGCAAAGGAGGGTAGAAGATCTGCACAGACAGATCCAGCCTTACTGAGCCATTGCTGCACAGCAGGATAAAGGCTGGGCCCACTCACTGCACATCTGCATTGGGCCAGGTTGCTCTCTCTTCCCTCCCTGCCCTGCTGCCCCTGCATGCATCAGGATTGGGACCTCCCCCCACCCCCCACACATCTGGATCAGGGCGTGGCTGCTTACTGCTCTCCACCCCTACCCTGGGTGAACCAATCAGGGGCAAGCTGTGCACACCACCACAGCTGAATCAGCACTGGACCTGCACTGGCCCTGCCTACCAGATCAAGCCCACCAGCTGGATGCAGCCCATAGATGGAGCTGGCACTGCTTATCTGGCCCGCAGGGTAAAAAAGGTTGTGCACGACTGATCTATACAGTTGTTGGTACCAAGGCATGTGATGTTATTCTTATTGGCACTGTTTGTGTTAACTGTATTGTAGATCAGTGGTTTTCAACCTTTTTTCATTTACAGACCCCTAAAAAAAATTCAAATGGAGGTGCAGACCCCGCTGAATTCTAAGTGTGGGTATTCACATACTTTTGATTGATCATAGTCATCCTTCACAGAGCCCTTAGCCATAGTCTGTGGACCCCCATGGGGTTCATGGACCACAGACTGAAAACCACTGCTGAATCTGCAAGTCACTGAGTGCCTCCTTGTAAGCAGGCTGGTGAGTCTGCTGCCATGCAGGCTGGCTTTGCTCCCATAAGGAGCAACTCATCCAGTCCTTTAAATAGGAACCACAGTCTTTGCACCCAACAAGCAAACAAGCAAACAAAAGACTTTAGCCCTTTTCATGGACAGAAGGAGCCCTTTGGCTCTGGCCCAGTACAGTAGCATGGCCAGTAGCAAACTTATTTGTGCTCCAGTTCACCCCTCCTGCCTGCAAACTGCTCCTTAATCCACTTTGCCAGTCTCTGCTCTCTCCTTTGGGTTTTAAACTACTAGCGGGATACTCCCTCATTACCTAAATGCCCATAGCCAAGCTTCGCTTAAAGGGCCAGACTACCGTGTTACACTCGTATATGGTGCGGAAGGGACTCGGCATACACTGGAGTCAATGAATGTTGATAGCACTTAGCACCTCTCAGGAATTGCTCGTTACTTTGCGGGACTGGTTATTAACCTTCAGACTGGGGCACTACATACACACATACACGTACACACGCACACGCACGCACACAAGCCTGTTAAATATTTTCTGCCAACATTCTTCCGACTGAAATCCCTTTAAGGTGACAACCAAAGGGTCAGTAGAGGAAAAAATACTAAAACAATAGATCATGAACATAATATGATAGTAAGATGATACGGGTCTCGCACAGTACTATTATAGGACTGGCAGGACTGCCAACGAGTGTGAAGGAATGGTGTACATTTCTACATTTCTAAATAAGGCACCAGCCACAGTTCATTCCCCTCTACTGCAGAGGACAGCACTGAAGCTAGTAACCAGGATGCAATGTCATAGTCCTCGTCTTTAGCAACATTCTCCTGTTTGAACCATTAAATCCATCCTGCATGTGCTAGAAAGGTTTCTTTCCCCAACGTCAGCTACATTCCCTAAGCTACAGTTCTGAACCCACACTCATCTGGTGTGCAGCTTTCACTGTCATTTGCACCATTTGAATGCTTTTGGTGGTACATGCTACACATGAGCAAGCTGAGGACTGTTTGTGTACATGTAACATGTGTGTGCCATGCCACATCATAGCATCAGGTGCTGAAAGGAGGAGAGAGATTCTTTGTAAGGATAGTTTTGATTAACAATAACATAAAGCATATCTTAGTAGCTCCTAAAAACCCAGCAAGACTCAGATTCCATTATTCCAGGCACTGCACAGAAATGCATAATTCACAGCATGCCTTGCCTGTATGATCCATGTAAGCAGGCGAAACACAGGGTGAAATTATTATTATTATTCCCTTTGGAATGATGGCAAACAGACCCATGCGGATGAAGTGACGTGCCAAGGTCACATGCAAAGTCTGTGGCAGAGAGCAGAATTTAAAGCAGATTGTTGGGGCCCAAGCTGGAGCTTTTCCACAAGACTGTCCTGCTTTACTAAACATTAGCAGAATAAAACAGGTCTTCATAAATGCTCGTAGTCAAACTGTTACAATTTTAGCTTCAATTGGGAGACAAAAGCACTTAGAATAAGGTAAGGCAGACTGGACATCAGTGACTGAGCATACAGACCAGAGAACAATAATAGCAAAACTTGGTGCTCAGCTAGGTTTAGAGGCTAGTAATCACAGTTACATACATTGAAATATTGCCAAATGTCTATTCTTAAACTGAGTTGTTTTCCAGTGCTTTGGAGATGAATTCCACACCAGAGAGAAGCCTTATACTTTGCATAGAAGCAGATTTTCTTCAATGAAGCAAAGTTGGCAAAGTTTGCAATCCAGGATTTATTTGTCAGTGCTTTATCAGATATCCAATCATATAATGTCTCCTTTTTCTGCCAATATAGTCAAATGCAGATGTGTCTTTGGGTGTTTACTTAGCACAAATCCATTAATGTCTGGGAGCAGCATATGCTGGGTGTGGCGTCAATATTTTACACAAAAAATCTGTACTAGACCTGAAATTGAACAGACGAGAGCATAGCACAGAGTGTGCTAATGAGGAAACTCAATAAAGGGGTAAACACAGATTATGAAACCCAGACCCACAAACACTGAACAAGTTTAAATCTGCGGTTTCAAAATCAGCCTCCACTCCCTGCAATTCAGTGAGTGGGATGTTTGCTAGAAGACATTAGTTCAGGAACATACATTTAATGTATCCTGTTTCTTTAAAGGAATGAGTTTTCTCTTACAAATTCCACTTCATTTGATCTTGAAAGGCAAGAAAGAAATAATTGATTTGATGCAATAGTGAACATTCACATTTTTAACATCTTCACTTTCAGGGAGAATCTCTTTGCACAGCAAGAAGCTAATTTATGTATTTATGAAGTTTATATGCCATCTTTCCCAACAAAGACTGTAGGCAGGTTACTATAGGAGAAACAGAACAACTTACAGGGGCAACTAGCATAAGTACAACAAAATAACAAATGAAAACAAAATAAAGCAGAGATCCATTAAACAGTGTCTTGACCTAGCTTCGGTTGCTAAATGCCTGCCCTAAGGTCTTGCAGTGGTTTCCAAAGATGTCTAGGCTCAGGCTCTGGTGACCCTCAAGAGGGAGGGAGGTTCAGAGCTGAGGAATGACAGCTGAGAAGGACTTATTAAACCAAAAAATAAGGGTGTCACTAACCCTGGAGACTAAATGAACCTCTAAAGCCTGATCCCTGCTACCTCTATCAATGCTGGCTTTGTAACTGGCTGAAGGTATGGTCATCTTAACGGGTTACTAGTTCTATGGTTTACTTTGTGTCCATAAAACACTGTCTGCCATTATAGCTGGGACTTGCCCCTACTATGCTAACTATATGCCTATCAAGGCATTCTGGAAGGACATGGGCATCTACAGCAGAGTTTCTCTGTGAGATGAAAAAGTGCTCAAGGCCAGAGCTCAGCATCAGCAACATGTAGACAGCAATATACTCTGGGATGCCCTATCACAGAGTCAAGAGGACAGAGGACAAGGCAAACTGGTCACTGGGCACACCAATCACCTTGGAATAAGTATGGCAGTCGGATTCAGTAACAGGAGGACAGCCATGGACCTGGCTAGGCATGTAGCAGGGAGAAGCAGCATTGCTGCTCCTGACCATGGAGCTTTAACCACATTGGAGCTACAACCCCTGGTTAAGTCCCCTGGCTACAGGTTCAGATAAAAGTTGCAGCAGGGAGGAGGTCTGAAAACAGGGGCAATCCAAGAAGCATTTCATATTCTGCCTGTTCTCCGCCCCCAGTTTCCAGTACTGTCAACCCAGAACCCATCTGTGTAGAAGGTTGGACCAGAAGATCCTTGAGGTCCGTTCCAGCCCTACGAGTCCATGAATTTTCACCAACAAGAAATTCCCATTAAAAATAAAAGCAGAAAGTCCACTTGCAAATCAAGAAGAGTGTTATGAAAATGGAAAAGAAGCAGCACGAGCTCATGAGCATTCACAGGGGCACTCTGGCTCATTCAAATGCAGTTTGATGAACCAGGAACAAGATTTATGTGCTAGAAACTGCTCTAGGGATGCTGCCTGATGCCAAACTTCTGCACCTGTGTTTCTTTAAACGTCTCGAAAGGGATGAGAATATTTGTATATTCTTCGCTACAGAACATGACTACTATTTTTTGGCAGGAGAGTGGAAGAGTGTAATTTCACCTAGGGGGAGATTTACAAAGACCCAGACAGCTGTTAGACACCCAACTCCCACTGAAAATCAGTGGGAACTGGACAGTTCATGGCCATTTGTTCCTTATAAAATCTCCCCGCCCATTCCTCCTTATTTATATGGTCTCTTCCTCTTGAGATGTTCGGTGAAGATCAGAGAGCTATTCCACAAAGTGAGCACAGGATTTTTTTCATCTTGAATTATTACACCCCTTCCTCTTATACACAGCAATATAAAATTACTGTGCAAGAGGCACAACCTATATATTTATAAATCATATATGTTAGAGATAGATATATCCAGTGCTTCCTCTTATAAGATTATATGTAAATACTTACTGTAATTATATATATATATAATTACTGTATATGAGGAAGCATTAAATATATCTAGCTCTAGCTAGTTAGCTATATAAAATGACTATGTATAAGAGACAGCACTAGAAAGAATACCATATAAAACAACCCTAAGTATAATATACCCCCCCAATTATTATATTGTATATATGGAAATTAAAAAATATATTTTTATAATAAGCCAATATAATAATAATTAGAAATTTGCCTTGAATTTGTCAATCTGTACTGCTACAGAAGGGAAAATAAATCTGGCAGGTCAGGTAGCCCCCTTGCCCTCTGTCCCCTGCAACTTCTTCCCCATGTAGCTGCTTCTCCCACCCTTTATGGTCAGACCCTGCTCTCCCTGGGTACATGGAAATGAGGAGTAAATTTGAAAACACTGACCTTGAAATAAACATAACTTTAGTAATTTGCATGTAGTACCCAGAGACTTAGTACATCCAGAATTGATGCATTTTACCTTTTTTTGAAATTGCTGCAAGTTTTAGCATAGGTATTCCATGAACACACTTTTAAACAGCACTTTTGTACCTTCTTGGAGAGAGCACAAACTATGCATGATGTTAGTCCAAAGCCAAAAGTCTTATGATTTACCATATAGCTCTCTGGGCTGGGCCTCAGCAGAGTCAACAGTATTTCAAGCCATAGTGACCAAACAGCTCAGCACTGTTTAGTACGTGTGTGTACTCCAGATACGCCCCCTCCCCCCCCGCCCGACAAAGAATCCATGTACTAATTGACCCCCCAGTCATGACTGGAACCAGGTGCTCTTGTCATGCATCCTGGGATTCTCCAAAAATGTATATGCAGATGAGCCACTGGGCAATCTGTTTCAGCTTCACTTCATGGAGGGTGGAGCCACAGTAATCTTATGCAACAGGCTGAGAGAGGGGGTGACAGAGGGATTCTAGGTGAACTGTTTGTGGCCCTGCTTGGTAATGTTTGCCAGACAATTAAGGCTAGTGAAGAAACAGGAAGAATTGGAAATGGGAAAAAAGGGGCAGCTCAGCTATGGGAGTGAAGAGGAAGTCTAAATGGATGCAATAAAGTGGCTCACCATGACTTGGAAAAAAAGAGATTGTGTTCACAGGGACTAAGCACAATGGGCACGATTATGTATCTTATTCAGATGGGTTGCACTGACCTATCCTTGTGGTAGGTTCCCAAAAGCATGTTTGCCCAATATATGTCATCTGTTTTATAATCATGCTCAGTGTTGACTGCATTTAATCAACTTCATAGTTAGCTTTCATTACTAAGCACATGCTGCTTCTGGTAGCAGTTTAATAATAGACAATGTAATGAGGTTTCCTTGTATGTGAATGTAAGATGAGGGGCTTTTCCCATCTTGTATTCAAGTAAATATAGTATCTACATCTATCTATATATAACTCATAGAAACTTTTTTTTTAGAATACAAAAGAGCTTAATTTATCTCAAGGGTGACATAGTTACACTTGTATGGCCCTGCCTCACTTATCAAGTCTTTTGAAATAATCACCCCAAGAGGACTAAAAATGCAGGCATGAATGTTATCAGTATCTCAACAGATCTGGAACTTAATTTTCATCACTTATTGTTTTTAAATGTCTTAATGGGCTAAAGTCTTAATTGGGTCTGCATTAAAAATAAATATGCCACACAGTTGGGTTTTTTTCGATGCCTTCTAGAAGCCATCAACAGCATGCAGTTTATGGGTACCATGAAATATTTGCCTGGAAATCATGTTCTGTTCACGTGATTACCATAAGCTTAAAATAAAAGCAGGCTTTTCCAGTGAGCACTTCAGCTCCTTTCACTTTTAGAAACATACCAGATCAGTTAACCCTACATTTGGTCAAGGTTCAGACTGGGATCCAATTCCAGTTGCAAACAGGGTGACTTGGGCATATCTCCCAAGTTGCATGAAGTGGAGTTTGGAATTGCGAGAGCAGCAGTGACTTCAGACACCAAACTGATGAAACCAGCTGGAAGTAAATGAGCCTGAAGGAAGCAGGCAGCTGCAGTCATACTTAAGTTAGAGGGCATAGAGAAAAACCTCATCTAAAGCAAAGTGAATTCTCTTGCTCTTAATCTCTCCTATCATCAGTGAGGCAAAGCAGTTTGAAAATGTAAAGAAGGCAGATGGTCTCCATGGAGCTCTGTGCAGCACAGAGGGAGCTCTAATGCTTGTGGAGAGGATGCAATGTGCCTTCCCCTAGACATTTGCTGATCCCTTGTGGGGTCAGAACTGAGTACAGTATGGCCTGCTGCACCCTGCTTCTTCTGTAGAAGACAGAGACAACAGAATGCACAGAGAACATCTCCTTTGTGCACCATTTAGAAAGCCCCAACTGTGGTAATCAGGCACCATGAACGCTAGGGTCAGAAACTTAAACAGCGAAACTTAAACAGTGATTTCTACCTTCTGGCCTTTCACGACAGCTTCTGCCATCACCTGCTGTGGAACACATGTGTACACACATTCACACACACTTCCCTTCGATGACATGTCTCTTCATTTCCCATCGGTGCACTCATGATGGCTACTTCAGCAGCACAGGATACATTTTGAACTTGGTCATTAAAAGCCCTGCTGATCTCCACTGGAGCCAGGCAGACAGGGATTGGCAAGCTGACACAGCATCACTGTAAGCCAGTTCCCTACCACTAGCCGCATTAGCTTTCCACCTCTCTTACTGATGCATAGTGGGTAGGATAAAATTCACCTTCCTTACCCTGCCTTCCCTACATTCCAGACAATTCACCCATTCACCCCTCACTTCTTCTCTCCCTCCTTACACCTGGCCAGATTTGGGGGAGCCTTCTGAATGGAATGGGAAGAAGGTAAATCCACATAGACAAGATCCCTTCCATGCAGCAGTCCTCAAGGCATTGTCCTAACCACAGATCTGCCATTTGGAGATCCCCAAAACTGATCATTCTTGGCAAGCCCCACACTGAAAGACTCCAAGACAGAACCAGTGCATTTGATGTATCCATCCCTAAAGACCTCAGTTACAGAGCAGTCCCCTTCACGGGTTCCTGCAAGATTCTCTCCTATTGGCTCCCTGTAAGCTACTTTTTATACATTAATTGTAGATAAACCAACTGTGGAGTGGGACAAAGACAATTCCCTACAATCCTGTAACCACAAGATATGTTACAACAGTGCTCCCTGGGAAGTGCACTACAAGAGGATGCCTCTGAGCAGGAGATGACAAATCTGTGGTTAGACATGGGCATAACTGAAGACATTACCGGTGTTGCAATAAAACAGTATAACCCCCTTCAGTCTGCGTGAGGATTATAACATTGTTATTATACCTATCCATATACCCACTAGGGCTGTGTGAAATCTCACCGGCTGTTTCATTTCAATGCTGTTTTGACTCATTTCAAGCTCAAAACAGCAAAATCGAAATGAAACGAAGGGCTTCGAAACAGTTTCAAAACAAAATGAGGCCAGTCGAAATGTTTCAAAACTTTTGAAACATTTTGAGTTTCGAAGCGGTAGCCAGGTGGTGGGAGTGAAGGGAGAGCCAGGGCTGCACTCCCAGCGGCTCGGCAGCCCCATGTGGCTCAGCTGGGTAGGGAGTGCAGCGTTGGCTCTTCCCGCCTCCCAACACTGGGCTGCGCTCCCATCAGCTCTACCAGCCCCATGGAGTCTAGCCTGGTGGCGGGAGGCAGGCAGAGCCAATGCTGCACCCTGCCTCCCACCACCGGGCTGAGATCCACAAGGCAGCAAGCCGCTAGACGCTAAGCCCAGTGGAGGGAGGGGGAGCACAGCCCCAGTGCTGCACGCTGCCTTCCTCCACTGGGCAGCAAGCCAGTACGCGCTGAGCCTGGTGGAGGGAGGTGGCATGCAGCACCAGCAGTGTGCGCTGCCTTCCTCCACTGGGCAGCAAGCCAGTACGCGCTGAGCCCAGTGGAGGGAGGTGGCATGCAGCACCAGCAGTGTGCGCTGCCTTCCTCCACTGGGCAGCAAGCCAGTACGCGCTGAGCCCAGTGGAGGGAGGTGGCATGCAGCACCAGCAGTGTGCGCTGCCTTCCTCCACTGGGCAGCAAGCCAGTACGCGCTGAGCCCAGTGGAGGGAGGTGGCATGCAGTGCCAGCAGTGTGCGCTGCTTCCCTCCACTGGGCAGCAAGCCAGATGGAGGGAGGTGGCACACAGTGCTGGCAGTGTGAGTCGCTTCCTTCCACTGCACAGCAAGCTGCAGTGGAGGGAGACAGCCCACACTGCTAGCACTACATGCCACTCCCCTCCACCGGGTTCAGCGCCTAGTGGCTTGCTGCCCGGTGGAGGGAGGCAGTGCACAGTATCAGAGCTGCACTCCACCTCCCTCCACCAGGCTCAGCATGTACTGATTTGCTGCCTGGTGGAGGGAGGTGGCGCACAGCACCAGGGGTGTGCGCCACCTCCCTCCACTGAGCTTAGTGCCTAGTGGCTCCCAGCCCCGTGGAACTAAGCCCAGTGCGGGGAAGTGGAGCGCAGGGCTGGGGCTGAGCTCCACCTCCCTCCACTGGGCTCAGCTCCCAGTGGCAGTGGCAGCCTCCCTCCTGTACCCCCAGGAGGCTCTGCTGGACTCCTCTGGGGTGTGGGCAAAAAAAGAAACAGCAAAGCTGTATCGACAAAACGAAACGGAATAGTGCTTTCGAAACAAAACTAAACTTGAAACAAAACACTGTTCCATCGAAACATCGGAACAGAAGTCAAAGTGAAACGGTGCTGTTTTGCACAGCCCTTGTACCCACCCCTTGCCATTTAGGTGTCCTAATGAGTTTTTGGTCTATTTAAAGATGAAGCACATCACATATGGAGGAGCAGAGGGATTTATCTGGATGTGTACCAGTGAAATGGCAGCATTTAAGCTAAATAGCCTTCTCAGATGCTGTGAATCAGCATATTGGGTGGGGGCTTGGGGGCAGTGGTACAGCTCCACGAACTTCTGTATGGATCAGTTGAGAATCTAGTTCACCAATAGCCAGGCAGACATTATTTTCCCAAAATTCTCCTGCCTCCTCATTATAAGTACAAACAAATGCCTTTCCTCCCTGCACTATCAGAGAGTGCAATTTAACCCTTTAGTGTTCTCTTGACACTGCATTACAACCTCATCACAAGGGGGCTTAGCTTCTGCTGGAGACCCTAAGTTCTTGCCTGAAATCCAATCTCCATGTGTGTGCAGCCTAGCCGGGCTATAATTAGTTCTTGGAGTGTTTTCTAAACAACTTCAAGTAGCAAACAGCATCGGGAACTTTGTTTGTAATTAGGACATAACAAAAAACAAACTCCCTGCTGAGTTGACTTCAGATACCTTGTGAAACCGTTTTTTTTTTTCACACCGGGTAAGGAATGCCTCCAAATATGCAGTTGGCACGTGAAAAATGAGCTGCTTCCTAGAAATAGCTTTCGATTACAAACAAATCCTCTACCAAGAAATCACCCATTGTCAGAGCACGTTTTGCCCACCTGTCTGAACAGAATCCGCCTGTTTTAAATGGAACGCACTCAGCCAAACGCAGCCCCCAGTCGCTACACACACAAAGTCACTGTCAAGCCTAGTTTGTTTTCTGGGAGCAACGAGTACACCTAAGCTATTGGAGATGAACTGGAAAATGCTTTACGGTGCATTTCCTCTCAAAAAATGGAATTCTTGTGTTTCAGGCACTGGCAAACTATTTAACACGGAGTATGTAAAGGTTATTTATTTTTGTATTAGATTCCCACATGCCTGAGATGGTATGTTATATAGACCTAATTCTTAAGCTGCAAGTGGATTTGATCCAAAGGAGAGGTGTATGGATACAACATGGGGCTGACGCTTAGAACAGTTAGCACTATTCCCACGCCTGGTGCTAACCTGCTGGGAAACATTAGCCAAATCACTGTACCCATGTGCCTCTATTTTCCCATCTGTCAAATGGGAATAATAATACTGATGTTCCTTTTGAGAAGCTTTGAAATTTACTGATAGAAAATGCTCTATAAGAACTGGATATTATTAATACTGTTAAAGGAACTATAATGCTATGCCCATGAGGTCTTAAGGCCTTACTTTAGGGCACCATTTCACAGACGATACAACCCCTTCGTGTTAACATCCCACACAATGGTTGTTCTAAGCCTTTCACTGTTTATTTATACAACTCCAGTTTTTATTTATTGAATTTTCACGTTTGTTTTCTCATGATTATATTAAAGGAGATTATGGAAGTTCTGAAAAACCAGAGCCAGGCTAGCAAAGAGATTTACAATGTGGGACTGAAGAATAGACAATTAATGTTATAAAATCTATCACTGTCGGTGAAAGGTGGATGCCTAAGGGGAAGAATCATTATCACATGTATTTCAGCAAAAGACAGGTGGAAAATGTTTTGCTATGGAGGGGTGTTTTTGGTAGCTGTGTTGGTCTGAGACAAAAAAGAAACGCACAGCTCTAGAACTCTTGGTTCAGAGATGAAACCTTTTATTAGACCAACTAAGAAATCACAAACAAATTATCTTTTTCTGCAAGTTTTCCGGCGCGCACACTCTTCCATCTTCAGCTTCCTCTACCTATGAGGGCTTCTTACCATCTTTAATTTTCCCTGAGCCTGAGGAAGGGCATGTGTGCCTGAAAGCTAGCAGAAAAAGATAAATGATTTTGCAATTTCTTAGTTGGTCTAATAAATGGTATCATCTCTGAACCAAGAGTTCTAGAGTGTTGCACTTCTTTTTTGTCTCAGACCAACAAAGCTACCAGGATACATCCCTGAAACATGGAAGATGCTGAATTTTAGCCAATTTTAGCTTAAACTTCATTGCTGAACAACAAGAAGGATTTCTACATGTCCCTGCCTTTCTGCCACCTGACACCACCAGGGAAGGAATGCTGCCTTATCTGCACATCAAAGAACAACTCACAAAAAAAGACACTCTCCTGGACCCAGAGGGACAGACTTCCATCCTCAGCCTCCTTTGTGCAAAAATGAAGTTTATTTTCTACCTATGGGGACTTTTTACCATCTTCAATTTTCCCTGAGCCTGAGGAAGGGTGTGTGTGCTGAAAGCTTGCAGAAAAAGATCATTTTTTTTGCAATTTCTTAGTTGGTTTAATAAAAGGTATCTCTAAACCAAGCGCTCTAGAGTTTTGCATTTCTTTTTTGCTATAGAGAGAACAAATGCAAGGCCAAAAACATGATACACACCACAATATAGATCCCTCACTAATAAAGCAGCTATTAAAAATTAAACAAAATATCCAGAAATCCCAAACAGGATAAATGTAATCTAAAGCAGAGAATATGAAGAGGGCATGTGTTAAAAAAATAAATAAAAGGAATTCACATTTTTCTTTAATAATTCTTTGAAACTTTAGTGGGTACCAGTGGCATAGGCAGAGGGAGAAAATATTATTTGGAGGGGCAAAGTGTATACCTCCCCCCCCCCCCCCCCCCCCCCAACACACCCCCCGAGGTAAGACTCTGAAAAAGAAGGGGCATGGGGGAGAGGGTAGGGGTATGGCAGGGGGGGGCAGATTGAGGCCCCCACAGTGAGGGAGGGAGTGGGGCAGAGGCAGGTGCAGCAGCTGGGGCCCTGGGGCGGGTGGTGGTTCAGTCAGAGCCCAGGAGGCTCTTCCAGGGATGCCACAGGGCTCCCACCACTGCATGCACCCAGGGGAAGGCAAAAGGGGTACATGCCCCCCCCGATTTGTGCGTAGGGTGGATACAGGTTGCTGCTGCAGGCTGGGCTTTGTGCTCTGCTGCTGCTCCCCAGGGAGCTGCACAACGCCTGGGCAGCAGCTGCATGTTTGAGTCTATGCATACCCCTCCCCTCACTGCTGCAGCTGCCCAGAGCCCATGCCCAGGCTGCCCTGCAGCTCTCTGCATTGTCCCCGCTGCCCCGTGTTTGCGGGGGCTAAGCCCCATTAGCCTTGGCCTTCTGCCACCTATTCCAGGCCGTTTAACTTGTTTGAAAACACTGAGCTAAACTGTGATCTCAGTTATACTAGAGTATGACTGAAGTAACTCATTTGTGTTCTGATACAAAGAGTTAATTCCAATTTTCACAGGCATAAAGGATGATAGGCACTTGGTGCCTTGTCTCTCAACATCTGTGATACAATCAAGGGTGGATCCAGAATTTTGCAAAGGTGGGTGCATATGGTGTGGCACATTATTGCATGTAACACAACACATTTTTTTCTCCAGTTAAAGAGAAACTAGAATATGCTAAGGGGCTAGCACTAAATTATTCAGTTTAAGATCAAACCCAAAAGAAATATAACTAGTGGAATGTGCAGTCATTTGTTAGAGTATATACAAAGTTTTTAAAAAACACAACAAACTAGGAAAAAATAGTCAAAAGATATTGTATCATTAGGTCTGTAGTCATTATAGTTAAATGCACATCTCTTATTCAAATGCATAAAACAAAACTAAGCCTTCTTGAGCATCTTGACAGTGCCTCCAATATTTCACTGTCAGTTATTTCTACACTTGAGTTAATATTACCACACCTGAGTTAAGATTATTAGCTACAGCTAAAAATGGTCTTCAGGGCTGTGAAATTGAACAGAGATATTACCTGGAATGGCTAACAGACAGCAAAATTACAGAAGAAAGGACAGTTTGAATAATGAAAAACTAAGACCATTAAAAAGGATAGAGGTTGCGTGTCTACACAAGATGTTTATGGCAGAGTTGCCTAATTAGTTCTGCATCAAACTTTGTACGTCTACACATGTGCCCATATTAGGCTGGAGTAAACTAATTAGCTCTGCAGCAGGGTAGTACTTATACATGCAAGTCTTATCCTGCTGTCGAGTTTTTACTCTGTAGCAGTGCATGTGTAGACACTGCCCCAGCTGGCTGGGGCACAAGGGTGGTTCAGCATGGGGGCTGCTTGCCGGCTAGTCTTGCACTGCAGCACCCTCATGCTCCACCAGCCCCTCGGCAGCACATTTTGCCAGGGGAAGCAGCCCCAAACTAGCAGGATGACCCCTGGGCCCCTGTCAGCTGGGGCTGATCTGACCCAGCTCAATATGCTGCGCTCCTGGATGCATGTGTAGATGCGGCTCTCAGGAGCAATAAACTCTAGAGCAATAAGGTTCAGCATTTATTGCTTCACGTTAATTGCATGCGTAGATGCTCCCAGGGTCATTAACATCTTTCATATGGAGAGAGATCAGCAGGATAAAGAGCCATGAGGTCAGTGATGATTATCACAAACCATAAAGTCAATTGACTGTCTCAGCATCACCTGAAGAGAAAAGATGCTGCCCCTCCCAGGTAGCTGGCTTTAAAGTTTGGGTGGAATAAGTCAAATGGGGTGTGGCTCCACTCCTGGGCAAGTGGGCAGAAAGCAACAGAATGCAGTTCAACAAGGAGAAATGCAAAGTGCTGCACCTAGGGAGGAAAAATGTCCAGCACACCTACAGCCTAGGGAATGACCTCCTTGGCGGCATGGAAGCGAAAAGGGATCTTGGCGTCCTAGTGGACTCCAAGATGAACATGAGTCGTCAGTGTGACGAAGCCATCAGAAAAGCTAATGGCACTTTATCGTGCATCAGCAGATGCATGACGAATAGATCCAAAGAGGTGATACTTCCCCTCTATCGGGCGCTGGTCAGACCGCAGCTGGAGTACTGCATGCAATTCTGGGCGCCGCACTTCAAGAAGGATGCAGATAACCTGGAGAGGGTCCAGAGAAGGGCCACTCGTATGGTTAAGGGCTTGCAGACCAAGCCCTACAAGGAGAGACTAGAGAACCTGGACCTCTTCAGCCTCCGCAAGAGAAGGTTGAGAGGCGACCTTGTGGCTGCCTATAAGTTCATCACGGGGGCACAGAAGGGAATTGGTGAGGTTTTATTCACCAAGGCGCCCCTGGGGGTTACAAGAAATAATGGCCATAAGCTAGCAGACAGCAGATTTAGACTGGACATTAGGAAGAACTTCTTCACAGTTAGAGTAGCCAAAATCTGGAATTGGCTCCCAAGGGAGGTGGTGCTCTCCCCTACCCTGGGGGTCTTCAAGAGGAGGTTGGATATGCATCTAGCTGGGGTCATCTAGACCCAGCATTCTTTCCTGCCTATGCAGGGGGTCAGACTCGATGATCTATTGAGGTCCCTTCCGACCCTGACATCTATGAATCTATGAATCTATGAATCCTTCACCCCCCCTAAATCTGCCCCATGGACAAAACTATAGCACCATTTTTTGTGCAGCACGTTCTACATAATAATGTCATGATACTGCAGTTAAAGAATCAAGGAATAAATAGAAAAAAGCATAACAAATATTAATCGTTTTTTATGATCTCGTTCACAAGAGATCAGTTCATTTAACACTCATTCAAGCAAGTAACTCTAAAGCATCTATACCACTGAAATCTTTACACTAAAAGAGACACAGAACCAAATAAAAAAAGTCTCTCTTTTTGAAAGACCAAAACATGCTTGACTAGTTAACCTCACACAGCAAAAAATCGGACAGTTTGTTTTGAGTTACCCCACACACAATTCTGGGGCAAGTTCTCTAAAATGAAAAGTGTTATTCCATTTTACACTTGCGAGAATGGCAGCAAAATCTGGTCCAAGTCTTTCTTAGATTCCCACTAATAGAAACATTTAGATTCCCACTAATAGAAACACCTGGCTACCGCTTCAAAACTCAAAATGTTTCTATGGTCAAAAAAGAGAGTGAAAATTCAGCACAGGCATTTTCTGAGGGGTGCCTCAAGTTTTAAAAAGTTGAGAACCGCCTATCTAACCCATCTGGGCACTGCCTGTACATCCCAAGAAGAAGACTGATAGAAGCAAGTCCATGTTTAAAAACTACTCTCCACTCATAGCACGGCCAAGCAAAGATATTTAACTGCAGAGAGACACTGAAACTGAAATAAATCAAAGGTTAGTTCTTTGCTTTTAATCTAGCACCTTTGTTTTTTGTACTACTCAGTAAGTTTCAATTCACAGTTTTTTTTTATTCCTAGTATAAAAGTCTTTCATTTTAAACACCATCTCAGGAGCTGGCTAGATCATGCAATGATGTGTGCTCTCCCACAGGGCAGGGTCTCAGTTCGGGTTAACGGAAGCAGCCGTTGACTTGAGTCCAGCTAAGTCTAATTTTATGCCCTGTTAAATAGATTCAGATAAGACCTCAAGCTTGAGTTCTGGGGCTGGGAGAGCTATGATGATTATAAATGATAGAAGGGACAGCACAGTGTAGGAGTTTGTATTTTGAACTGAGGAACAGCACTGTAGTGCTTGCTTGCTGGCCTACCTAAAGTGCAGATTTCATAAGGGAGTAGATTGCACTGTGATGAATAGGTGATACCACTGCCATGACTCTCTTCAGGGTATCTGAGCCCTGAAGGACCAATATTTCTACCCTTACTCAGATGAACAGTGGGTATGAATCCAACAGAATGACTCACACAAGACTACCAAGTACAAATCAGGGCCCCAGGAAGAGGACCCTATTGACACGTGCCAGTGCCACAAGTAACGCCAAGATGTTTGTCTTCCCTTCCTTACCAAAGAGCACAAACAGGGAAAGAATACTGGCTGAGAAGCCAAAAGCAAATACCAAAGGCATGAATCCTGTAACAACATCTTTGGATTTTTAGAGCTTAATTAAAACAACAGAAAATATACAAGGCCAGGCAAGTCCATTGGCACACACTAAGATGACAATGACTGGTGGGTTTTTTGTTTGTTTGTTTTGCTTCTTATCTTGGAGAGGCATTATCATAAAGCTAGGGAACTCAACTTCATGCATGGAGCAGGGATGGACTTGGCTGATGAAACAAGGGGGCCTGGTCCTGTTGCCCGCTGGAGTGCACCCTACCACATACACACAGTCCACCAGCTGGAGAAATTTAGTTCCCAAGCTCAGAGCTCTTCTGCCTTCTACTTCAATGACCACCACCACAAGGCTCAAACTGCTGCCTTCCCACTCCCTTCCTAGCAGGTTTGGAAAAACAAGAACAAAGGGCCTTAAAACATGTGCTTGTGACCTATAAATGCTTCTATGGAAGCCCTATTGCCTACTCTTGGCCTCCTTCCTTTATTTCCTCAGTGTTTGTGCATAGAAGTCTCAGGGCTCAAAAGAGACTTCTATGCACAATAGAAGCAAATGCTACTGCAACTTGGAGGTGCAGACATACATGGCCATGATACTATTGATGTAATTGAACCAATGTTTCCCCTGATCATAGAATCATAGACTATTAGGGTTGGAAGGGACCTCAGAAGGTCACATCTAGTCCAACTCCCTGTTCAAAGCAGGACCAGCCCCAACCAGATCATCCCAGCCAAGACTTTGTCTACCCAGGCCTTAAAAACCTCCAAGGATGGAAATTCCATAACCCCTTTGGGTAACCTGTTCCAGTGCTTTACTATCCGCCTAGTGAGAATGTTTTTCCTAATATCTAATCTAAACTTCCCTTGCTGCAACTTCAGACCATTGCTCCTTGTTCTGTCATGTGCCCCCACTAAGAACAGTCTAGCTCCATCCTTTAATGATGCCCAACTATGGACTTTATTTTGCAAAGGCAAGACCTCATCTTTTTATTTGTGAAGTCTTGTGCACACATGACACAATGTTATCAATTAGGACTTCCAAAATGCTTTCACTGTGCTACAGCCTTTGGTTGTTACCTGTTCTGCATTTGAATTCTTTGCCCATCCAACTAAAGTTTGCTATCTTTCCAATATTAATCAACTAGACCATTTTTTGTCTACATGGCATTAAAATATCACTGATGCAGACTGTTATTTTCTTGCTTAAATCATCAGTCCTGCTGCAGGCTGGTATTTACAAGGCACTACAACATTTCCACTGGTCTTTCTTCTCAATAGCACAGCTAAGCTGTTTTGTAGGGGTGTGCGAAGTGGGCCCTATTTGATTTGGATTCGGCCCGAATCAGGGACAGTGATTTGATTCGTTGATTTGGATCACTGTCCCTGATTTGATTCGGCTGAATCCGAACCTGAAGTTCGATGCTGATTTGGAGAATCAGCGATTCAGACATAGACACAGGTTTAGAAGTTTTTTCTACATACCTCAAGGTAGCAGGAGCGGCTTGTGATCTCTGGGTTGCTGGGGTGCATGGAGTATCCCACAGGAGTGAGGGGGGGCCCTCCACATGCTCAGTGATGAACCCAGAAGTGCACCGGAACTACTTCTAGTTCACTTCTGGGTCTGCCAGGGAGCATGCTGGTGTCCCCCCTCCGGCGCCCCTCTGGCTCAGTGATCGGCCATACAGGGATCTCGGGTGCCACCCTCAGACACAGGAGGCACCAGTCATCAAGCTGGAAGGGTGCGGGGGAGCCCCCCAGCCTGCTCCCTGGTGGACCCAGAAGTGGATCAGACGTGCTTCTGGTCCACTTCCAGGTTTGCTGCCAAGTGTGCTGGGGACCCCTCTGTGTTCCTGTGGGACACTCCAGGCACCCCAGCATCACAGCACTCACAAGCCCCTGCTACCTAGAGGTATATAGAAAAAAACATTTAAAGCTGTGTCTATGTCTAAATCTCTGAATCTTTCCAAATCTCTCCAACTTGATTCAGAGAGATTAAAGTGTCCTCAGATTTGATTTGGATTCAGAGATTCAGCCACCGAATCAGGCTGAATCTCCGCTGAATCAAATCAGGGGTCAAAGCTTCACAAAACCCTACTGTTTTGATGACTTATTCCATTTACAGAAAAAAGAGAAAGTTGGGAGTTTGGCACTAGGAATTTTGCTGAGAGTCAATGGGGTGTCTAATGCATCCATCAATGTGGTTTTTAGGTGGCAATAATATTTCTGTCCTCTGACCTCAGGGTACTTCATATGTCTTCACTGATTTACCCTCAGAGCAAACCTGTGTGACAGCAAAACATGATCTCCAGTACTCAGAAGAAACAAAAGCATCAGGGTCTGATCCTCAGAAATACTGACTACCCACTGAATTCACTAAGAGTGACTTGCATGCCCCACCACGCAGTCCAACAAGTAAATGCACTCACAATTCTGACATTTGCTCCAGATGTAGAGGAGGAGCAGCTGCATACATTACACACCATGTTAAAACTAATCTAAGTTACTGTCCTGCTTCCAAGATGTTTAACTATTTAACACCTACAGTGAAGATATTCCCCATTAAAGCTCAGAAAATTTTCCTTTGAAGTAATGATGCTGAGATGCAGAAGGAAGATTGCTTCCCTGAACAACTTTGCCCCTCAGCCACTAGTACACACACCAATAACATGATCGTATCACCCTCAAACAGTAGCTGCATAAATGAGTTGTGTTTATGCTGAACTTTGAGTTGACTTCTGTTGTTTATCATGGACTAGCTTTCACATCAGTTAACATGCTAACAAAATCAGATCTAAGATAGTTGCTCTTGTAATGCATCTCTAATCTCATGCAGGTAAGATAATATCTTGCCAAGAGAGAGACAGAAAATAAAATCTAGTGAAAGAAAATTAAAATATCTTCAATGAGTAGAGACACCTCTGGATTCATTTCTGTGAAATAATTATTACTATATCACAGGTAACTATCTATATGATATTATTGGCAATATTATGTGCTACCATAATTTTCAGGTAATTATTTCCTCAGATAAAGGTGGCATATGACGTGCTGCATGAACTGGTGGATAAAACGCAAGATGAGGAGCACAGAAACCTGAGTTCTGGGGCCAGTTTTGTGACCTGCTGTGTTACTTCCCCATGCATCTGTTTACCTCTCACACACTTGACAGTCTAGATGCCAGACTCTTTGAGCCAGGGTCCAATTCTTAGGCTAGGGACAGACATTCAAAAAGCCTGAGCCTGAATTGATTCAAACTTTGCAGGTTAGTCTAACCTGGCTAAACTGAATCCATTTGTAACTGAACAGACATCCTCTCTGGACTGACAAAATGCAGGCACATGCCTGTAGCAGCTCAGGCTAGAAGCCAGGGGGCACTAGAGCATCCCTCCCATCCCTTCCATAGTGCTGAGCTGAGGGGGGTGTGTCCAGGTCCTGGCAGGATGCTCTGATTGGGGAGGGGTTCCCCCCCTCGATAACAGAACATTTATCAACTCGGATATCAGCATTTAGCACCCCATCAGAAAACAAAGCCTCACTCACTAGTTCAAGCTCTTCTTAAACAATTTTTCCAAGGAAGGAATGGAGTGACATTACCAGCTACCTGTTGATTAGCTCCAAAAAGCCCCAAGATGACACTGTCCTGTCTGCCTTACACAGACACCTCTCAATTAGGTAGCATAACACATACTGGCTACAGTCTGTGATGCGGGAGACAGGATGGGGGGATCCCTGCTTATGCAGCAAGCAGCCAGGAGGGAGGGAGTGGGGGGGTAGGGGAAGCCAGGCTGTGCCTACAGGTCTATGCCAGAGCTTCAGCTAGGGAGCAGAGGGGAGAGGCCAGCCCAGTTCTCTGGAGCAGAGAGTCCCACCCAGCCCAGAGAGCATGCCGGGATGCTGGGGGACTCTGGTTAAGCTTAAACCAGGAATGGGTCTGGGATGGACATTGCATGAACTGGTTTGACCCAAATCAGTTAAATCTGCTATTACATTCAACCAGGTTTATCTCAAACCAGTTTCAGCCATTGTCAGACTGGTTTATGTGCACTGAATGCCTGTTCTGTTACAGGTTTAAACCAGTTTCTGATCATTTAATCTGGTTTATGTGTAAAGTCTGTCCCTAGCCCTGAAGCATGCTTCCACAGAGAAGGCCTGAGAAGGCCACAATCCCTGTTTGGGCCTTGAAGTGCTGTGCTAATATAAATTATAACTCTCATGAAAAAGTACTGAAGAACAGGAAAAGCTTTTAGGATATAACAGTAGTACTGAGAAGAGGTGTTAATCTAAAGTCAGGCAGAAGGTAAAGTAGGGTGGCACCTAAGGGCATGTGTAGATGAAATGGGGGCCCTAAATTGAAGCGGTGGGTTTTAAAAAACACTGCTTCAATTTAGGGCTGATTAAACTACCGTGTCATGCATATACCTCACTGACTTACCTGCCTCTCCTGTGGCAGGGGGGGGGGGGGGAGTTGCCAGCAGGCAGAGCAGTCCCTGGGCTGCGAGTGGGGGCTGGTGCTTCCCTCTGCGGCAGCTGCGCCTCCCCTCCAGGTGGCACCCACCCGCAGGCACCTGGCTCGGGTGGTCCTGGGGGGCACTGCAGCCGCAGAAGGAAGCACTGGGTCCCCACACAGCTCAGGCAGGCAGGCAGGCTCCCAGGGGGGTGGAGGGGTGGGAAAGATGAGGCTCGCCACTTTTCTTGGGCAGAGCTGTTTTCCTGGGCTGCTGCCAGGCTGCCTGCAGGGCTTCTTGCAAAGCCGTGGAGCTGCATGGAGCCCGGTGCTTCACTCCGCAGCTGTAGGGGCAGCAAAGTAAAACTCCTCGGAGGAGTTTTTGTTTGCTGTGCCCAAGTCATTTAAGGCACATTATGCCACCAAATTTCCTACAGCAGCTGGAATTAATGCACAATATGCTGCCAAGGTGCGCAAACACCAACACCATTAAAGTGGTGCAAAAGCATTTAGCCCACTTTAAAGTGTTGTTCGTGCACACATGCCTCTTGTTTTGTCTACAGACGGCCTTAAACACTAAATGGTTTAGACAGGCATGAGCTTTTGTAGGTGACAGCCTACTTTGCCAGATCCTATGAACAGGCAGCAGTACTAAGTAATACCGTAATATTGAGAACAGAGGTAATTATGATTCACTGTCCCATAATTCAGTTTATGATTCTTAATTAATCTGGAATAAATGGTTTAACTAGGGCCTTTAAGAGCCCAAGTTTCCCTTTCAAAAGTGAGTTGAGCACTTTGGAGCCTAGATCCCATTAACTTAAAACTCCAAGTGGGTGCTAAAAAGGAGATTTAATTGCCTAAGTCACTTGAGTGGTTTTGAAGTTTTATCTTTGGGCAAATAATTGATGCCCTGTTCCTCACTTTTTGGTTTGGTCATTTCTTCAAAATTACCTCTGAGCGTATCATGCTATCTTCTTTCAGAAATGATTCCAAACTTACCTGCTGAAGATCTATGAATAAGCCACGGTCAATGTTTCATGAACTATCTGGAGCTCAACGTTCAGCTGGCGTGGCCTGAGCTTTATGGGAAGTCTGCTTCCTGACTGAAGTCAGGCTTTGGTGGTGACTCCTCCTTTCCCTTGCACTCTCCCACTCCTGTCCATTACCCATCCCTCTCTTGTCTCATCAAAGCCCCTTCTCCTCTCTCTCTCTCCAAATTACTAGTGGTGTGGCTGACTGAAATACCTCAGACACAGATGATCTCTTGAAATGGCCCAAGGAGCATGGCTCAGTGGAAATAAGTGCTGAGTCTTGTTTTTCATGCCACACACAGATACATCACTATATCTGCATCTTGTCTTTTCAAAAGCCCTTTTCACTGGCGTGGTTGGGTGATGTGAGCAATACTTACCTCAGATACTGTGGTAGCCACAGGACTGCAATGGTGTCTACTCAGGAGCAGGCTATGGCACGCAATGGAGGTTCAATGCTTACATGGGTTCCTACTTTGTTCCTCTTAGCCCAAAGAAAGCTCTGCAAAAGCCCTGTGCATCAGCAGCCTAGCGAGATGAGGAAGGAGCATGTTTTACCTCTGACCAAACAGTTCTTGACGTGCTCACACAGGTGGACCAGCAATTGTCCATGCTTCGATGTCACATTCTCAGCTGACTCTAATTAAACAAGCCTTACGCGTTGTGTCCTCTGCACCCCGGCAGTGAGACAGTGCCATCGGTTAGACCCCTCAGTCTCAGACAAGATGCAAACATAAGAAACAGCAGAAGACCCTGGCACCACTAGGAGGGGATGGGTTTGATCCCAAGAGAGGGATCGGCACCCGCAAATAATGGATGGGAGTGCAGAGTCTGACCTCGAAAATACATTCATGTCCAGATTTTGAGTCAGACAGGACTGTCTGTAAAGGAAACCTTAACACTGCATAAAACCACACAAGTACTGCCAGATCAGCCCCAGTTCACCCAACCCTTCAGCTGCCTCTTATGAACATTACTCTGGACAAAATGAACCACCAGCTACCTTTTATTCCCTGTGCAAATGACTTCTGCGTTAATATTGGGTACTAGTGCATTCCTCTTCCCACTTTTCCTTAAAAGGCATCGCCCACCTGGCCTAATTACGATCATGAACTGAACAGCCTCACACTCACCCCTGTGTAACAACTGCCGGGTAGTGACAGATTTTAAGGGAATTGCTGGTTATCTGATACATAGTTGAGCAGTCATGTTCAAGGCTATATTTGATCCTTGCTCTTTCTTTTCTTTCCCACAAGCCCACCTGCTAACTGCAGCTCTTTCCAGCAGGTTATCCTCTAAAAAAAAAAAAAAGTCTTATTAATCTTGTAGTGAAGTTCAAATTACACGAGGGTTATTTGACCGAGTGATATCTATCCACTGGACTGAAGAAGTGGCCTGGGAATGAAAAAAAAAAAGTCAAGCGGGGTTGTTTTTCTAAGGTTTAAAGTCTATAGACTAGATTGAGCTAGTGAGACAGGGTAGCAGATGACACCGAGAAGGGAACATTTTCATTTCATTTTCTGCTGCTGAATCATATTGCACTTAAAAAGTTAATATTTGATCTGGGAGGATCTCTGCAGTACAAGTAAATGATGCTGCAATAATGACTGTTGCAGATTATATGTGGCATTAAAGCTATGGAAAGGGGAAAGCATGCATAATCTATGAGCGGTCAGATCCATATGAAGGTAAATTTTAGCTTGAGCACTAAAACACCGTCATTTTTCTCCCATAGCTAAAAATATCAGTTCTTATAAATATGCTTTTCACATAAATTGCTTTACTTTTTCCCCTTTCCACCACTGTGATCCTGAATAATATTCATCAATATATTAATTTTGATAGTAGCCCTCAGCTCTTTGCAAACACCAACAAATGCATTACAATGGCTCTATGTGGCAGGCACGTAGCATCTGAAACGGACTCAGAGGGGTTAAGGAGGTGCCTTAAATTGCAAAAGAAATCTTCTGGCCACAACAAAATGAGGCCTCATTAATCCTGGCTAGATCGACTGATCCTCTGCTTTAACTGCAAGATCATCTGTCCATTAAAAATACTTAAATACAATGGAAAAATCCCCCAAGAGAAAGTATTCCAGAGGGTTTGCAAGTTATAACACTTTTCATCTATTGCTGATTCTACTAACTCTGCCCACTCCAAGCCAGGCCCAAAATTCATTGTAATCAGTGGATTATGTCATAAGCACCATGTGAATTTTGGTTTAAGCATAATATAAACTCTGGGAAATCATGGCACCACCCCATGCCATCTGTAAAATGGGGCTAATTTAATAGCTCCCCATCATAAGGACATTGTGAGATTCACAATTAATATCTGCTAGGGTTCAATGAGCTCCCTCAGATAATATTGTTACAGACCTGAATAGCAATATCATCGCTTTACATCAAAATGTTTTGATGTTTTTGTTAAAATCTGCTACAATAGTGCCCCTTTTGTTACCATCATGCAAATAATATGAACAATAATTATTAATAAACACCAATGAGCATTTAGGAAGTATTGCTTCTTGATTATTTTTTACCTGTTTCCCCTTTGATTCCTTTGCTAGATAGTTTAGGGAGGGGGAAGAAAAAGCGAGAGAATTCAAAGAAAGCAATGGAAACAGTGAAGGATGGAAAAGAAGAAGCAGGGAACAAAAGACAGTCAGAAAATCCTGTCTCACATAAAGATGATATAAACAGAAAACTAAAGACACTTAAGTGATGAGGTGGAGTACATACAGGAGACAGGCAACAATCAAAATGTCACTTCCAGATTCATACTGATCTGCTTTTTTGCGGAAGAGAAATATTCTGGAATTTCCTTTTCTCTCCTGTGGAAAACTTCACAATAAGCCCAGAATATCTGGATTAGTTTGGCTGCCCTGGTTTTGTAACAGCCACTCCTGACTGCTAGATAAAACGTGTTTGTGATCCATATGTCAGGTTCTCATGTTGTTATTGCAGCTAACACGGTCGTAGTGATAGCGTATCTGCCTTCTTATAGAACACATCCGTTTCGCAGCCTGCAACAAGTCCACTTTTAACTGTTTAGAGGCTGTTCTTGCTAAAAAAAAAATCCTTATTTCAGGAGCTGTTCAAATGTCTCTTGACAAGTTACAGACACTTGGTTGTCCATATAGTTACTCAGAATGGTTAAAATGATTTGGTTCAAAGCTCTCTTTTTTCTCAAAACTGGAAAAGTGGGAAAAGTTTTGTGTTCTTCTGAATTGTCCCATTTTTCAACAAACCTTCACTTTTTCAAAAGTTCCAGAACAGGGAGCTAGTTTTTATCTCGCTGACTTTTTTGCCAGTCTCATTTTTTCTTCTTCCCACATGGTATTCCAGAACCGAGGAAATTTTGAAAAGCCACAAAGTGGCAAAAAGCAGAAACAAAACAAAGGCAAGTGAAAAAAATGAAAGGAGGGGAAGGGAGCAAAGGAACCGTGGGAAATGTTTAAAAACTCCCATTGAAATGAAAGCTACTTCAAATGGTTCATGAATCTATGTTTCCCATTTCTTGTTTTTATTTATTATTAAAGACATGAAATCTTTATGGTTCCTTGAACTTAAAAAAAAGTTTCCTCTACATTTATGTGCTTCTCTTTTCTATTTCCTGCAACCATCCTCTTTGCTTGTTTTATACACCAATTTCCCTAGCTGAGAAAGCAGGAAGAGATTCAGCACAATCAGTACACCACTCTGTATGAGATAAAAAGCCCTGTTACTCTGCCACCAGGTTGATCCTTTTACAGATTTTTGTACATATTTATGGACCCAGCTTGGTTGCTCTTTGTCGACAGGGGAGGTTACTACGATGCTTAGTTCTGCTGTGAACTAGAAGCAATTTGTAGGACCAGTGTCTGCCTGACCTCCTGGGCTGGGGAATGGGCAGGAACAACCAGGGGCTGAATGTGTCCTATAAATGGTTTGTTCAGCCTCCAACAGCTCAAGGTCTTGAGATCCAAAGTCCACTACAAAACCGTGGTTTCCTTGACAGCAGAACAATAGAGTGTGAGGTACTGTACCCTGGGCTCCCTGCTTCTAGCTTGAACTAACAGGCTGGTACATTCAGTTCAGCTCTAGCCAGGAGTTTCACCTTGGGAGGGAAGGGCTTGCGACATGATTTCTCCATGCATACATTGGCCAGTTGGCAGATACACACACCCTTGGCTCTGTAGTGCTCCAGATCAGAGCAGTCCTGCAAGCTGACTGTTAACACTTGATGGTAGCCACTACCAGGTCTAGCACAGCCCCACAGAGGACTACAAAACAGTAAGGCCGTGTCCTGCTGCCCAGATAGCAGTTCTAGCCATGGAGAGAGAAAATCCTGCCTGCCACGAGGGTGGGGAGAGGCAGAGCCATGGTGGAACTGGCTGGACCTGAGAACGCCAGACCCCGTACGCAGCTGAACAGGATTAATTTACTCTCAGGGCATGAGGGCTCTGTGTTTCAGAGTGGCGTTTGAGTCTCAATACTATCCAGTCCCACCTTATGCTGCTCCCTTTACCGTCAGCTAGGAGTCTGAGCACAGTCCAACACAGAAACTCCCAAACTAGAGGTCACGCCCCTAAACGGGACTGTAGCAGTTAATAAGTGCAGTCTCATGCTGCACAGAAATTCAAATATAGGAGTCAGGCTCGAACCATAAGCCAAGTGGAAGTGAACTGTGAACCTCGCAGAAGTGGGGGTCGCTATGGCAAAGGATTGAGACCCACTGCTTTGGTGCTTCCCTTTCACTTGACAAGGAGTCCAGTGTCAGACAAGCTTTCTATTGGCCCGTGTACGCTGGAGACACTTTCCTTCCCAAGGCTTTAGGTAATAACCGTTTTCCTGCATGACAGTATCTCTGCATTTTTGTTAATTAGAATGACCAGATATCACAGGCGCTCCTGTAGAGTATCTGGTGTTTGATTCAAGTGCAAAGCATCCAATGGGGATGAATTCACAGGCATATTTTCAGGTCTAAAAGTCTAAGTATTGCAGGAGACACCAGAGTCCCAGAGACCTTGTGAAAGTACTAATTTAGAGGCATGTCTCACTTTTCACAGGATACAAAACCTGTGATTTTTATGTCTTTCTTGTGACAAGGAAAAAACAACTCCCATAAACCTTAAATGTGCCAACCTCTGCAGTACAATTAACTGAGAGAGCAAACATAAAGCAAGGCACTTGCACAAGAAAGACAATAACTTCTATCAGAAGACTCAATGCTCTAAAAACAGGGCTGTCTAACCAGTGGCCTGTGGGCTGCATGTAGCCTGCAAGGAGTTAATTTGAAGCCCCTGGACTCCCACCCAACTGACGCTACCCCCATTACTGACGCTACCCCCATTACTCCAGCTGCAGGAGAAGCCAGGGTCTTCAGCCTCCCCCTCCTCTCTTTACACTTCCACTTTCTGCCCCACACCAGGGTTCATAGCTTGCGCTGGTGTGGCCCATATGGTGTGTGACCCTGCTGGTGCAACCTGTGGATATACAACCCCTGACTGCTTAGAAACTGGACAGCTCTGCTTTAAAATGTTATATCTAGAGGTGATAAATTTGCCCAAATTTCAGTGTTTCAGCACATTTTTGTCAAGCTTAATAGTGGCTATGAAAAACTCAAGCTTAATAGTGGCTATGAAAAACTCAGAGGAAGGTTGGAAGCAAAAAAACTGCCTGTATTTTCCCTTAGTTTGAGTTGTTCCTGCAGCATATCTATCAAAGCCAGTTCTATTTACACAATGAAGGTCACATCAGAAATGTGAAAATATACAGATCTTAATGGAGCTATGAGCACTTCTAATAGTGCTGATGAAGATCAGGGTCCTGTTGTGTTAGGTGCTGAACGCGGACATGGTGAGAGTCAGTACCTGCATCAAAGAACTGCCCTAAACAGACATGATCAACAAAGCAAAGGACAGGGAAAAAGTAGTCAAGGGTCTAGGCCAAGGTCACACAACAGGTCAGTGGCAAAGCCAGAAATACAACCCAAGTCTGTTCACTCCTAGGTTAGTGCAGTGGACTGTTGCCTGTTAATTTACTTATATGGATACCGCCAAGCATACTTGCATTCTGATCTTCCTTGACTGGAATGGGTTAGAAAATCAAATATCAATTGACTCTATCGGAAGATTTAGCTCAGTGCATTTTGTCAGTTCACTGGGTTCGTCCCCTGTACCAAGGTGTAGAGCTCTCTAGGTCAAGCACTGACTCATGCAGTTCATGGGAAACTCCTCTTTTGTGAACTCTTCCCCCCCCCGCCGCCCAAAGTCACATGTGCAGAACTAGTAAAAGTAACCACAGCATAAAGATACTGGAAATAATCCCCTCTTCATTCAGTCTACATACAAGATTTAGTGTTGTAGTAGCATTGCAAAGATGATTTCCACACATCTGATAACACTGTAACACCCTATAATAAAACTTATACCTTCTGTCTCATTTTATCCATTTAAGCCCTTTGAGCAACTAGCAGTTGTTGAGTGCCTTGCTCCTACTATTAATAGCCAGGACAGTCCATGTCTGCCTCCCTAGATTTATTATGTTTTAACTAATCTTGATTGAAGCCCTCGTATGCACTGGCTCCAGAATAGTCGCTAAGGTTACTCACACACAGACACACATTTTTCCTGCAGTTAGAACGTTTGAACTTATACAAAAGTAATTTCATGCTACAAAATGATGGTGATTCACGTCACCTCCTTATCAATTTTAGAGAATTCAAGTCATCCCTTTCCCCAGCATGACATAAGAGCTGGATGTCTTTCCAGGGAAAGAATGGGGAGTTTTCGCTAAGTAGGAAGTACAACACCAACCCTTTTATAACTAGTAAGCAATACATAGGGCTTCACAGAAGAAGAGGGCACATACCAAAATAGGGAAGTCTCTGTTAGTGCTGCATTTTAGCTGAGCATTCTCAGTGCTTTATGTCCAGGGATCACTTACACGGAAAGAAATCAGCAGTGTAGTTTCACAGTTTACACATATGGCCAGGTACAGACATTACACTTTTTCCGGTTTACGTGGTCAGAAACCAGTCTATACCTATAACAGAAGTTTGGAGCACATAGACTGCTTTAAAAAGGGCAGATCTTGTTCTAAGGTAGACCTGGACTGATGTGGTATCAGACATAATTGATCTAGGTTAGACTGCTGAATTGAACTTCAGTAACCAAGGTAAGTCACTGTCTGCTGGGATCCCAGGCGTTTTGTAGGTCCCCACTAGCCCCCCTCGCAGGGAGCTGGGTCGGCAGCAGAAGCATGTCATAGAATCATAGAATCATAGAAGTCGGGTCGGAAGGGACCTTGTAGATCTTCAGGTCCAACCCCCTGCCTGGGCAGGAGGGAAACTGGGCTCAAGTGACCCCAGCCAGGTAGGCATCAAGCCGCTTCTTAAAGACCCCCAGGGTAGGAGCCAGCACCACTTCCCGTGGAAGTTGGTTCCAGATCCTAGCCACCCTGACTGTGAAGTAGTTCCTACGGATGTCTAGTCTAAACCTACTCTCCAACAACTTGTGGCTGTTATTCCTTGTTATCCCGGGGGGCACTAGGGGAAACAAGTTCTCCCCCAAACCCTCACTAAGTCTCCCCTAGTGAGTTTATAGAGGGTCACCAGGTCCCCCCTCAGCCTTCTCTTGTGAAGGCTGAACAGGTTCAGGTCCCGTAGCCTCTCATTGTAGGGCCTGCCCTGCTGTCCCCGGATCATGCGGGTGGCCCTCCTCTGGACCCTCTCAATGTTGTCCACATCCCTCTTGAAGTGGGGTGCCCAGAACTGGACACAGTACTCCAGCTGCGGCCTGACCAGTGTTGTGTAGAGGGGGAGTATCACCTCCTGGGCCCTACTTGAGATCCCCCTGTGGAGGCATGATAGGGTCCGGCTAGCCCTGCCGACCGTGACCTCACATTGTCAGCCCATGTTCATCTTGGAGTCAATGATGACTCCAAGATCCCTTTCTGTCACTGACACTTACAGCTGATGGGGAAAGGGACTACTGCGCTGGCTTGTGGGGGGCATGGCCATCTCTTGGTGGGCTCTTACATACCCACCGAGAGACATGCACAGCCCTGCGAGCCAATGCAGCAACAGGGAGCAGACCAGTGCCTGTCACTAACTTGGCAGCCCTTAGCAATTTCTGGCAGCCCAGGGAGATTGTGGGTCATACTCAAGTGCCCTCAACCTGCTGGACTTAGCCAGTGCCGGCATCCTCTCCTCCCCCCCACCTCCTGAAAGTCAAACTTCCATTTGCTTCTGATCTGAATTAGGGTGCATACAGAAACCTAAGTAGGTTTGAGTGATTCCACATTGGGCTTTTTGAATGTCTGTATCTAGCCAAGAGCTCCAGCAATCCACATTTAGCTGTAACACAAAAATAATTCGGTGTACAGCTCTCCCCATATAGAATCACAGCATCATAAAAATGAGGGTTGGAAGGGACATCAGGAAGTCATCTAGACCAACCCCCTTCTCAAAGTGGGCCATCCCCAACTAGATCTTCCCAGCCAGAGCATTGTCTAGCCAGGTCTTAAAAACCTCCAAGGACAGAGACTCCACAACCTCTCTGGTGAACCTGTTCCAATGCTTTACTACCCTCCTAGTGAGAGAGTTTTTCTTAATATCTAACTTAAACTTATCTTGCTGCAGCTTGAGACCATTGCTCCTTGTTCTGTCACCTGACACCCCTGAGAACAGTCCAGCTCCATCGTCTTTCAAACCCCCCTTCAGGTAGTTGAAGGCTGCTATTAAATCTCCTCTAAGTCTTCCCTTCTCCAGACTTAATAAACCCACTTCTCTCAGCCTCTCATCAGAAGTCATGTGCCCAAACCCCTGAACCATTTTCATTGCCCTTGGCTGAACTCTTTCCAATGTATCCACATCCTTTCTGTAGTGGGGGGCCCAAAATGGGACACAGTACTCCAGATGTGGTCTCAGCAGTGCCAAATAGAGGGGAAGAATCTCTTCCCTCAATCTTCTGCCAAGGCTCCTTCTAACGCAGCCCAGGATGCCATTAGCCTTCTTGGCAACAAGGCCACACTGTTGGCTTATATTCAGCTTATTGTCCACTGTACCCCCCGGGTCCTTCTCTGCAGAGCGGCTGCCCAGCCAGTCAGCCCCCAGCCTGTACCAGTGCATGGGATTGTCCTGTCCTAAGTGCAGGACTTGGCACTTCCCCTTATTGAGCCTCATGAGATGTTTTTGGTCCGCTCCGTCAATTTGCCTAGGTCTCTGGATCCTAGCCCTACCCTCCAGGTATCTACTGCTCCCCCCAGCTTGGTGTCATCTGCAAACTTGCTGAGGGTGCACACCATCCCATCTTCCAGTTCACTGATGATGGTATTAAACAAAACCAGCCCCAGAACTGACCCTGGGGCACTCCACCTGATATCAGCTGCCAATTAGACATTGAGCCATTGACTACTATCCTCTGATCCTGATGATAGAGCCAGTTTTCTGTCTACTTTACAGTCCATACATCCAATCCATACTTGCTTACCTCCCTTACTTACCTTCAGGAAGATGGAGAAAGGAAATTGTCATTGCATCACTGTATCCACTAAGATTTAGGACTGTGCGAGTGACTGACTCTCCAGTTCGGTAGATGAGACAAATCAGAAAGAAAGAATGAATTTTGAGTCAAACAAAATGTTTCAATAAACCTCAAGCAAAAAATTCAGTTTCATTTTGGGGTAGGCTTTTTTAACTTAAAAAAAAATCAATCAAACCAAATTTCCAAACAAACATTTATTTTGAAATGAAAAGTTGCAATAGTCCAGAGAAGTTGAAACATTGTGTTTTGATAATTTTAAAACATTTTTTCCCCTGACACATCTTCTTGGCCAAAACTATCCACTGAATTCAACCCAGCCGCAAAACTGAATTTTCTAGTGATTTTGTGTTTCCCAAAATATTTCACCCAAGTCTAGCCAAAAACGTTGTCTTTGACTTTGGAGATTGTTGGATGAGGCAGACCAGGGGTTGGCCACCTATGACCCACAGACTGCATGAAGAGGTCTCACAGATCAGTAGCACAGAGCTGTGTTGTACCATCCACTGCCTCCACAGTGCTCCTCCCCACTGAGGACACTGCTGCTCTGCCACATCTGGGTTTATCCTCATTGCAAAGGGGATGGGAATATGCAGCAAGGCTACATGCAGGCTGCTTGCAGTGGGGAGAGGGGTTGAGACTGAGACAGCTGGATGCCAAGCTCGGCCCATGCCAGCAGAAGGTTGCTGACCCCTGAAGTAGACTATTACATCCATCACCTCTATCCTTATGCAGTGCATCTAGAGCTGCACTAACTTTTTATTGAAGACCTTTGTGTGTATCTGAATAGGGTTTCCATTGCAACCATGCTATCAGGAAGATGGAGGGGAGCATAAATGGTCCTAGAGGCAGAACAGAGACCTAGGCCCACTGTTCATCTCAGGGAAACTGTGGAAACTTTGGTGAGGGGAGCATAACGGAGGCTTGTTACTCAACTGTGCCTTTTCACTGGATTTTCTACAGCAGGGGCGCATCCAGACAAGCATGCATGTGTGGTTTGCAGTGCTTCAAAGCTGTTTGAGGTGCTGCAAACTGCACGTGGCACGCATGCACCCATTCACTGTGCTGCTTTTGCAGCACAGTGCCAAAATTTAACACCAAGAGATCCTGGTGTCAAAAAAACTGCCACCAAAAAAAGCAGCACAGCGCATATGGCAGCAGCATGAGCTGCCGAAAACTGGAGCCTGGCTGTCCAGGGCCAACCTCTGGCTGCCGGCCAGGCTCCATGTGGCTGGATTGGCACCACCTCCCCTACCCCACCTGGAACAATTTGGCATGCACTGGAGCGCATGTGCAGGGGTGTGCCCTGGGGCACAAAGCAGCAGGACAAATACGTGCCACCACTACTTATGCTGTGGCAAATGCATGCCCCTGCACATGCGCACTTCATCTAGGAGGCTAGATGAAGCTTTCCTCAGGCAGGTCTACCAGGCTTCTGGAGTTTCTTACCTTTCCTCATTTAACCTCCATTGCAGAGAGCCTAAGGCTAGAAACAGACATCCCCAAATGAAGCCAATCAGCTATGCCAGGATGTGTTTCAGGAAGTGGGGAAACTCCAACTTTCCCTGCTTACAGAAATGCACCCCAAAGACTTTATGGCAGCCCAAAGGCAAAGCCTGTTTCCATAGGCTGCATCCCACAAGGCAGGGAATTACCATTATCTTTGCTTTACAAGGAAAGGAGGCACAGAGAGAACAACTGACTGACCTGAGATCACCCAGAAACTGAGTGCAAACCAAGGCTCCTTGAGTTTCAGGCTAGGACATTGATGCCAGAAAAGCCTTCCTCTCCCCTTGGCTAGTATAAAGATCAAAGGGTAAGCCTCATCATGCTGATGAGCCTGCTGCCTACTGCCTTCCACCTTCAAAGCCCTTTGCAATAAGTAATTCATCTTCACAGCCTCCACATGAGGCAGGTAAACTTTACGATTCCTGCTATGCAGATCTGGAAGCTCAACAGAGGCTTTTCAGGGGACTTTCCCAAGGAAATGAAATAGAATTTAATGGAGCAATAATTTTTTTTTTTGCCACTAGAATAAAGACTAGTCTTTTCTATCAGGTTATAAATCACATTAAGGCAAATCAAATTGTAGATCTATAACCTTGACTTTCTCACAGTATCTCAATCATGCCTGCCAAGGTATTTCCTAGAACATCAAAGAAAAGGCGTCTTTATACCAACTGCATATGTTAGAGAACTAGATCAAGCAGAAAAACTTAAAAATATGTTTTTCTTAATTATAGCACTGAATTGAAATAATTGTGTAGTTGTTTTTGGTTAAATCTTACAACCAGCTCATGCACTGTTCAGTCCTGGGATGTGTTTAGTTGTACTGAGCACTTACGTGGCTAGGAGAGTTTGTACACCCGGAAGGAGTTAATAGAGTCTCTAGCTCAACCTGCAATGGTGGTTTAAATCTCTTGTAATTCTAGAAACTGGGTTGCTCAGTCTTTACTCACGTGAGCAGTCTGATCGGAAAGAGACTATTCATATCATTAAGGACCTACTCGAGGCTTTCTTTCACTACTCTGTCCTTACTCTTTGGTTGCATTCCCCAGTACTCACAGGGGTAGTTCTAAGAGCTTCAGAACATCATTATTATAATGTATCAGGTTATATCAGTGCCTAGGGAAACCCTGTGGAGCAATATTCTTCACACAGCATGGATAGTCCCTGCCTCATGAACTCAACAGCTGGGGAGAAGTAGAATCCGCAGCCTTGGGAAACCCATGGATGTATGTTTATCATTCAATCATCATCCTATAAATTATTAATTTATGATCATTAGTGATGGATACATACTATGAAAGGGGACTAGGCAGTTTGGGATTTTGTAATGAGATACGGAGTCCTTCTCTCCAACTCATCTAACTGCAATCTTCTGATGACCTGGCCCAGCCAGGGAATTGAGCTCCACTGGTAGGGCACAGATTACCAGAGATCAGAACCAGTGCAAACTGGACCATACTTGTACAAGTAGGGGACATACAAGTACATTTTTAGGAAAGAGGCTTAAAATTAACAAAAGGAAGTGGAACTTGCTGCCACAAGAGGTTGTGCAGGCTGACAATTTAACCGGGTTCAAAAGAGGATTTGATAAATTCAAGCAAGACATGTCCATCTGTGTGTATTAAACACAATAGCCAGACTGTAGCCTCCAAATTAAGCCTCCAAATTAAGACTTCCTAGTCCTCTGAATGCTGGAAGTGGTAAGGGCAGAGGAGCGGGGGACACATCTGGTTGGGCAAGCTCTGCAGAAGTATTCTTTTCTATAGCAGCTTTTCTATAGCAGTGGCTCTGTGCCACTGTAAGATGCAAAATCCTGGGCTAGATGGACCTGTGGCCTGACCCAATATAGCACCTCTTATGTCCTTATGACCATGTTCAGATCTAAATGCAACACCTGCCAATTTGTCAAGGCCAATGCCCAATAGATACATTCCCTGATTTCTTAAGTTTTCTGTATACACTTAGTCGCCAAAGAGAAAATGGGAATGAAATGAGGTTAAAAAAGAAGAAATAAAAGAAATACAAGAGAGACCAAAGAAGTGATGAACAAAAAAAAGAAAACCTGGGTATATGGAGAAGCAGAGAACACAGACGCATTGGGGATAGCAGGGATCTGAGCATGCAGGGCATCTTGAGGGATTAGAGTCTTAGCTAAAAAAAAGGGAAAGGCCCCAGAAGCAGGTTGAAATGGCACATGGTGGTTATAGGGGCCAGATGTTGTATTTTGAGTATGGTGTGACAGGGTTTGGCAGAGATAGCTCTTTAGAGCCACTATGTCTCAGTGCAGTGTCTTGATGCTGTTGCTCCAGGAGTGCATGTTGCACAAAAAGTCATTATCTGCTAAATAAAAAATAAAGGGTTTTTCAGACACCATAAATGACATAAGGCTGATGATTACAAAGCACTTTGTAGTCTGCTACCGCAGTCTCTTAACTTCGTTCTGGTCTGCTCTTCAGTGCACTCTGCTTCCTAAATAAGAGGAGTCAATCCCACACAAAAAGTAGCTTTGGAACTTGTTTCTGGAAACAGTAATCCCCCGGCTAAAAATTCTGCCCTGCCAAGACATGGCGGGCTCATGGCAAGAGAGAGGGTTGCTTCTCCATGCAGGTTCACTTCCTGGGTAGCATTTTGGAAGAATCTCTTTTGAGGAATTCAACATAGAGCCCAGCAAGCCTCCAGTCACTGGATTTGCCTGTCTTAAATATGATACCATAGCATTACATCTGCTAATGCATTTTTAGGGCCCACTCCAACACCCAGTGAAAATCAATGGGAGTCTCTTCATCATCTTCAATGGGCTTTGGAGCAGGCCCCAGTGCAGTTCTGCTGATCCTAACTTGACTTGAATTTAAAAAATATTATCTGAATGCCTTCCTTGAGCCTTCTCAGGCTCTCCCTCCCCCTGCCTGACATGCTATAGGACCTTGGAAGGCTGATGTAGTCCAGACAGACTTGAACCGGTTCCACAGAAGTGATTGATGGGCACTCTGGTTGTGGGAGCTCCGAAAATAATCCCAACAAATGTTTCCCAGTAGCACCTGGCAGCCAACCAGAACACTGCATTTCCTAAATACTGAAAAAATGACTGTCACCACAGATGCCTCCACTAAATATAACCCTGGTGAGGTGGCAGGCTGTGAAAGGCTGGAGAGGGGCTGTTACTCAGAACCTACGTCCCCTACCTATCTGATCTTTCCATTACACCCACACCCCCAGGCTTAATTATTTCCAGCCTGGTTTGCTCCCTAAATTACAGAGCCAGACCAATTAGACTACTGGGCAACTGGCCCTCACAGGCACCAGTAACATTTTGGACCATATTCCTCCATTTTTCCTTCAGACTCTTATTCTGTAAGGGACTCCACTGATTACTCAAAGAGTAAAGTGCTACGCACAGTGAGGAAAAGTACTAGAAAACAGTTCTCAATTGATAAAGGATTTTTTTGCCAAAAATAGCCTCAAAAATTAATTTACCAGCTGAATCCATAGACCCCTTGGATGACAGAGATCCAAGTTATTATTCAGAAGGAGATCAATAGATGCAGCGCTCTTATACATGGACACGGCATTCGTCGTCATCTGACTTTATCCCATCTTGTAGTTGTTCACTGGATCCACCATATCAATTCAGATATGCAGCTTTAGCTCTCCCCATTTGTAATCTGCCTAGGCCTGGAGGGACCCTATGACTCACTGGGTCCAGCCCCTTAGTATTAGGGGCAACCACATGACATACACCTGTTCATATGTCCACCTGAGAGTCCTTTGTCCTCTCTTATCTCTTGTACAACTCCCACCCACCGTTCAGAGTGCTCAGTACACTGTAAGTCAAGCTACTTATTCTTAAGAGACTAAATAGGAATGTAGGTGTCTTGCTTTCACCTTTCAAGTTCAAAAACGTTGTTCTCTCAGTGATTATATTGGCTTTTCAGCCTGTGAGCATGTATCGACATAAAGATTGCAAAATTGGCTTTGGGAATGTGTGCTTAACTGCAGGGGATAACTGAACAAGACACACAATAAATCAGGTCCCAAAAGGAAAAGAAAAAGGAGGGAAAGCATAATGTAAGCCCCCAAATAGCACTTTAATAATATTCCGTGGTGAAGCAAAAACAGCTTGAGCCCCTGTGATGTAATTTTCAATCTGCGAATAGTAACGACTAAGGTAATGGAAGCAGAGATCAGTCTACAAATATGTGAAAGCTCATAAAACCTAAATAAGAGGAGGAATTATTTAGTGCATTGTAGAAGAGCATAGGAGAGGAGATAAGAATAGGGACAAATTAGTTTAAATGGCAAGAAATGTTTTCCCATCTATGCTATCTAGTATATTGTGGAATAGTCTCTAGGGAAGCAATGGAAACCACAGCACACACTACCAAGCAGGAAGAATTGCCTTTTAGATGCCTAGCTTGTATACTATAAAAGTGTTTGGCTGCTAGCCAAACTGTACTCAACATGGGCTAGAACCGGGAGTAAGGATGGGAAATCTCTTGAATTTCAGAAATGGTCAGGAATCCCAAACATGGGGCCCTGACTCCTTGGATCTGAACCTGCCCCTTTCATTCGATTCTGGGTCAGAGCCAAGGTGTAAACAACAGCCCTGAGAATGTCCTGCTCACCTGTTCCCATGGACATACTCCCAACCTGGAAATGCACCAAGCATGTGCGATAGCAGCCAAGGGAGACAATCCTGAGAGCCCTCACTGGTGTACTTTTGGGGTTGGAGCATGCCTGCTGGCAGTGCATGCTTGGCCTGCCATGGCCAACACATGCTACCATTGTGCTGCAGACACACCTCAAGGGTCTCTTTTCCTTATTCATCCTCATCTGAACATGTTATGGTTAGACTATATGCTCCTTGGGGCAGGGACTAGCTCCTTCTTATATGTCTCCAGTGCCTAGAACTGTGATGGTCAACCAGGGTGCCATGGTGCCCTGGGGTGCTGTGAAATCCTTTTAAGAGGCCGCAGTGTGCTGCGCAACATTAGCACTGTAAAGCGTGCAAACACTTACGCAGGATTCACAAGATGAACCTATAGATTTCAACTAGGAATCCAGTGTCAAAACCAATCTGACGTGTTGTGGTCTTTCTGAGGCACCACACTTTAACAAGGCCTTGGCAAGCTTGAGAGAGTCCAAAGAAGAGCCACCTATATGATCAGAGTCTTAAACGGCAAGCCATATGAGGAAAGGGTGAGGGATCTGGGACTCTTCAGCCTGAGGAAAAGAAGGCTGAGAGGGGACCTGGTAGCAGCTTACCGCTGCACTAGGGGTTCGGTCAGCAACTGTTCACCAGGGCACTCGAGGGGAAAACCAGGAGTAATATCCAGAAACTCCTGGGAGACCGCTTGAGGCTCAACATTAGGAAAAACTTCTTCACAGTCAGGGTTTCCAGACTGTGGAATAAGCTCCCTCCAGAGGTGGTGCAATCACCTACCCTGGAAATCTTCAAAAGGAGACTAGACAGTCACCTTGCTGGGGTCACCTGACCCCCAGTTATCTTTCCTGCTTGGTGCAGGGGGCTGGACCAGATGATCTTCCAAGGCCCCTTCCAGCCTTATACTCTACTCTACTCTATACTCTACTCTACTCTTATACTCTACTTTGCAACAGAAGAATTGCATTAGTATTTTTCTGTAGTCAAAAAATGAGTGAAAGCTAAGAGCTAGCATTTTCGGGAGGGGCTTAAAATCTAACCAGAGGTGTCTTGAGTCTAACACATTGAGTTAAAATCTAACCAAAGGTGTCTTGAGTCTAACGCACTGAGAACCACTGGCGTAAAAAAATAGGGCTCCGGCCTTTAAGTGCTACCAGCGTACAAATAATTAAGCGGAGGAGACAACCTCGGAGATCGAACGTTTGAGTTCGGGTGACTCGTGGACACACACTAGAACCCTGAAGAACATAACGCCCACCCCTGTGTCCCGGGGGAACCAGCCCTACGTTTGTGCTTGAAGCAATAATTGATTTTTGTCTCCAAGTCTCAAACAGAAATAGCTGAGGCGAGCAAAAAGAAGAAGGCATTCAGAACTGGAAATCCCAGGGTTCCAACTTGACTGGAAGGTGTTCGAATGGAGAATGGAGACTGCCATGGGAACTGTTCCTACAGCAGACTAGGTAAACAAACCAATATAGAACATATTACTCCATAGAACAGCTGGGGAGGAAAGCTGTGAGGGCAGCAGTGTCGTTGAAACAAAAATATCCAATTTGGGACCTCCCGTATAGGACAGGGGCTCCTATGAGTTGCCTGCATTGGTTTATTATAGAACGTGTGGTTATAGCTGTTCCATTTTTAACTTCCCACAGCCTTACCTCCTAGGGGGAAGCATGTGACTCTTGATTAAAACAGAGACCTGTTGAGCTAGTTGAAAAGAAATGGAAAATGGCAACCTCAGTAAGGAAACAAAGGGGAAAATTAGAAATTCTGTATACATTGCTTGTCACGTTGCTTCCTTGTGAGTGTCCTCCCCCCACCCCATCCCTCCATCTACATTCACCTGCTGTCTCTTGTCTTTGACTTAGACTGTAAGCTCTCTGGGGCAGGGATCAGTGCTTCGTTCTTTGTGCAGTGCACGGCCCTACGGCCCATGTCTGGGGTTCTTAGGTGCTAGTGCATTCCCTGTACTACAGAATAGGCATCACCTATTTTTCTGTAACAGCATGTAGGGGAGAGAGAAACTTGAAATGTATTATTCCTCCAGAACCTCTCATTCTGTTCAGTGCTCTCTAATCACCACTAGTTTATTTAGAGGGAGGAATGTAGTCTTCTGATTAAGGCAGACAAGGTTCCTTGGGTGAATTTGATATCTTTTATTAGACGTGTTGGTCTAACAAAAGATATCAAATTCACCCAAGGAACCTTGTCTGCCTATGTCCTTAGACCAACACGGCTACAACCCAAACCCCTGTCTTCTGATTAAGGCATTTACCTTGGACTCAGGAGATTTAAATTTTGACTCCTCATTCTGCCTTGGATTTTCTGCATCTCCTTAGGTAAGTCACCTAACCTCTCAGGCCCAGTTCCCACCTTTGTGCCTATAACTGGATCTATTTAATTTGCCCAGCCTACTTCCATTATACACTTTCCAGGGCAGGAACTGTTTCTTACGCTGTGTTTCTGCAGTGCCAAGGGAGTGAAGGGGACAACTCCTCCTTTACTGTTACCTAAACACTGCCCAAGAAAAGCTTCCCTCCCTTCTCTTGGGGATGCACATGGGAACAGGACAACACCCGCACTGATGCTCCAGTCCCTTGCAAATCTTGTGATATTAGCCTGAGGCACCGCACAAAGCAGCTGACTTTAGAAGGCTTCTTGGACATTAAATTCTACCAACATAACTCACAGGAAACTCCTTGGGGAACTGTTGTCCCCTGACCCATGTCAAATATGAAAAAGATCACTGGGCTTCCCAGCTTCCACCCTCAAGTGTTCTCTCTGAGGCTCACCAGGGTACGCACCTTGCTTTTGCAGAGTATTAGAAGGCACTGGAGTTATTTGGCTTATTAAAGACTTTGCCTTCCAACACCCACACACGTTAGGTGATCCTATAGGAACTTCATGTTCCATACAGGCTTCCATGGGCACCTCATCAGCTTTAGGGTTGGACGATCCTGGTTCACTCTGACATTTCCTACTTCCCAACTTCCCTATACCATTGCATTCAGCCATAAGATGATAATGGATATTACACCTTGATCCAGAGGCCTCAAACCACTGCATAGCTCAGATCCTCAGAGGGTTTTTTTTACACATAATGCTACACAAGCAACTTGGCTGAGAGGCTCTGGTGCTTAAAATGACCTCTTGGCAAAAAAATATTCTGTGCGCAGCTACTTAAAGGATTATTTAAAATAATAATAATAATAATACAAGAAATCGTAAAAATGGCAGGGGGTGCATTATGCGCGCTAGAATTCTAGTTTAAACACTCCTTAAAAGAAAACATGTAACACCTGATGAATACAATATGAAAAGTTCACTTCACTACATTGTTCTAAAGCAGAAGGACTCAACCTCCGGCCCATAGACCAAACCCAGGCCACGAAGCCATGGCATTCCCCACAGGTCGAGAAATTTGGTGGCAGGGGAGCAGTGGAAATTAATACCTCCACCCTTTGCTGCTGCCGAATTCCCAAGCTTTATACAGTGGGTCAGAGCCAGGCCATGCCCCCTCCCCACCCTCAAGGAGCTGGCTGGACCAAGCTCCCTTCCCCCACGCAGCTGGTTCAGGGCTGGGTTTCCCCACTCACCCTCCATCCAGCTGGATGGGGCCCCTTTGTGTCTTCCCTGGGTACCAGATTGGGACCACTGGCCATATCCAGCCTGAGGCTGGACCGGGCACCGCCCATCCAGGCAGACAGACAGACACAAAGAAGTTGAGCACCACTGTTCTAAAACATGCTATTTCCTTGAACAATTCAACCACTTCCCTTGATGACACTCCACCATAAGCCTCAGTGACCCTATACCACCTTCCTTGTACTTATGTGTACAAACCAATATTTTTCCCAGGGTTTATTTTCATCTTTTTGCCAGGGGGCTTAAGTTTTGTGTGTCAAAAAATAGCAAAGTCCTATTCTTTTATGCACTGACAGCAAGGCAGAAGCAGATGTGTGCATTATGTGTGTCACAATTTCTAGGGCAAGGAACATTCTTTGTTCTCAGATAAGTTTCAAGGTGGGAAGCAAAAAAAGTGGTACTTGACTTTTGATGTCAGATTCTTCATCGCTTTCACTAATAATAGCTCCTCAATAAATCTTCAGTTCAAGGAAGTTCTTTGCCATTCAGTACTGGGTTTAGTGCCTCAAGTATCTGCATACGTGTTGAACTGAGTAGGTTGTTAATCAAGACCTAACCCCTTCATCTACTTTCAGAATGGGGTGTTGCTCTGTGCTGAAGGTCTTCACATTATATCTATGCCCTGGCCAGGTGTGTGCTTACAGCAAGGCTATTATTCCATAAATCGCACACCCGTGCACACACACAAGCAAACTGTTATGGCAAAAATGTTTGATATCTGTAGAGACACTCAGTTGATGAAAAAGAGTAAGTACAGAATTGGCAAGAGAACTGTCCAAAAATAATAAGTACTGTTTAAGGTAGGCTTGAAAACCAGCTGTAACATGCCACACAGGAAAAAACAGAAGACAAAAGCACTGTTATACTTTCTTAAAAACACAAGAGAACAGGAGACTTTTTTCCTTCGCAAGGTCACTGACTTGAGCTATACAGACCAACAACGAATGATGACAGGTGCTATGTACAAAATGTATTTACACTTCAGTTAGAAATGAGGTGCTGGTACCTGTATCGGTCGCTTTAGAGTGCAAAACACCATGGTATTAACCATGTGGTTTTCTCCACGCATGGTAATGTGGCTAAACCCACCCTTTTTCTCATCTGATTTGTTTGGAATGATAGGCATGTTTGGACTAAAAATTAATTCTGCCACGTGATATAGCAACTTGTTTTATTTTGCAGGCATTTGCCACTCAGGGAAAAAATAATTAGAGATGCAGCTAATTTGATTTCTCAGTAGGGAAAAAAAGGATGAGTTAAAATGAAGATGGTGTGCTCCTTAGGAAGCGTGCCCCCTCCTCTTCTGGTAATTCGTTCAGCCTCTGATGGTGATTCTTCCACTGTTAGGAAACAGTGAATATTTATTTTAAAGTAACCTTCTGAGTATCTTTATTATTTGCACTATCCTATTGCATTTGTCTAGGAACAAAAAGTCTGAGTCTTAGATTTGTGTGTATGGGACTCCTTTGGGTACGTATTCAAGGACTAATTCACATTCGTGCCAAGGACCTCAGCAGCATAAAAATGGCACTTCAAATGAACAGAAACAGGGACTCAGCCTGCTACGCAGCTCTGAGAAATGGTTTTGTCCTGGCACTGCTCCTTGCCCCTGGAACTGGGGAGAAGCAGAGGGCATGGGCAGACAGCAACTGGACAAAGGCTGTTCTTTGCTTCCCCAGACCCTAAAAGGCCATGAGAAGCAGGGAGTAGTAAAGAGCGGCCGGCTGGCTGCTGTAAATATGCTGGGGACCAGCCAGGTTCGTGTGTGACACCAGAATACAAGCAGTGTATTCTGTGCCTGCACCTTTGCTCCCTACTCCCAGCCCTGTCTCAAGTGCAATGACAAGCTAAGCGAGCATCTGGTCTGCAGCCTCCTGGAATATAAAACATCAGGGGCTCAACCCTGTCAATCGCAAAATTCCCATTGACTACAATGAGACATCCCTTGTGACACAACTATAAGGTACCGCTGCGGCTAAATGCTTCTGTCATCCTTTAGTAAGAGCAGGTTTTAATATCTGCTGCTGCTATGAGCTAAATTCAGATGGTCACAAGGGACCAGGGGAGACACAACGTAATGGGTCTTATTATGACTGGAGCAATCTCCAGTGCACAAATCAACATTACTCTGCATCAATACCGACTGTAATTTATTGAGGACCCCACCTTCTTTGTGGTTACAAGCAGACAGTCTAGGCCACTGAAACCACATTTTCCGGAAGCAGGGTTTTCAAACCGAGTCACTTCCTGACAAAGCTTTTTGTCTTTTAGCAGGAGGAATGTAACCCTAAAAAGACTAATTATTTGCTGAAGAGATTTTTTTTAAATTTTATTAAAAGGACTTTCTCTTTTCTTATTAGTGTCCTTCCTGTTTTATTACTCAGCTGTGGCTTTTTATTTTTTACAAGTTGTCTTTCAGGTGAGACAAAGCAAAGTGGTGTTACATTCCATGCATGTAGAGACTTAGCTGCAGTTTAATTGTGTAGTCAACCCTGTAATTAAAACGCAAATGGAAGACTTTATGCCTTTAAAGCACAGAAATTCGAGTTTCTTTGGCAAAACACTTGACTAAGTACATAGAGAGCCTTAAGTACTTAAATAGTCTATACATAAGGAAATCTGATGCCAGCAATGATGTACCTTAGAGGCAGGGAAAAAAACAAAGTGAAAACTCTTGATGTTTCAAGATGAATTCTGAACTTCATGTATTTTTTTGTGAGTTTTTTTTTGTGTGGAGAGAGGCTCCAGTAAGAGTGAACATGTGCTTAAGAAGGTCTTATTGCCTGCACTGGATTGCTGTTAATCTTAGTGGCCTAAGCACGGGTAATCAGCAAAAAACCTTCAGCTGACATTCAATAAATTATGAAGCACTCAGCCCTCTGGTCTGTGGAGAGAGCCGTATCTAAGCAAATCAATACACCATTATTGTAGTGAGCAAAGAAAGCCAGGCTTTGGGAGAAGAAACCAAAGCTGTAGGAAATTACAACAAAGGACCACCCAACTCAGTCGGCCTTGCTCAGGGGGATGAAAGGTAGAACATAAGGAGAGCAAGACGTGCGTGGCCCTGGGGAGATATTCAGGCTGCAGGTCATTACAGCTACAGAGATGCATTTGCACAAGTGCGGCGGAAACCCTGCACAGCGAAATGGATGAAGCAATGAGGATTCTTCAGGCTGGATTTCTGCCCAATGCCACTCTGTGCCTGCTTTGATGACAGTAGAAAGGATCTGGGAGGGATAAATCCAAGATCAGAGAAGAAGCTTCTGTCTCTGTGATGGCCCCTATCCACTGATCTGTCCTTGCAAGAATGCTGATTGCTCGGCCCAGCATCCTTCCCTGCCTCTCTGTGCAAGCAGCCCTTTGGTCCTTTGTATCAAGGCCAAGTACTCAAACCTAGACTCTCAGGGGAGGTCGCTTCTCAGGAGAACCGAGGCAACAGATCAGCCATGAGATCCAGAACTGAGTGTGATGGAGAAACTGCTGTGGGACCAGACACACCTGCAACTTTCTTCCTTGCACCTGGAATTATAAGAGTAGCACATGAAGAGCTACGTAGAGCAATATGTGAATCTGAAGTGGACTTTACTATGGAGTGACTGCAAAAGGCATTGCTAGGATCCACATATACCCTTGCATCCCGAGGTAAAGAGATAAATTCAAGAGTCACTGAACATTAGTTTCAGTGGTATCAGCCAAATCCTACTAGGCCAAGGCCCTTTTTAGCACATCAGCACATCTGGTATTCAGATACCAAAATGGTGGGTGCAACGCATGTACTCAACTGGATCAACATCTATTATGCAGCTGTGATGTCACCCTCCATAAGCAATGTCATTTATTTCATGTGCTTTCCCAAAACGAACTAAACAAACAAGCGAAGACAAAAGTCAGTCCAAACATTTTGGGAATGAATTAATTTCCTAAGGAGATGTTTTGCACATCAGAAGCAAGCAGAGCCTGTGCAAGTTGCTATAGTTACTGTTTTTCTTATTAAGCATCGGAGTAAATAATTGTATGGCACCGTCACACAGTATCTTGTTGGGGCATACACTGTGGATGCTCCAGGGCTCAAGTATTTTACACACCCTCCCTTTTGATTTTTTTAATAGAATATGCAAATGTTACATGTTTCAGCTGGGATTGTCTCTCTTTGAACTCATTACTCTCCATGTTGGAATTTTACTCAGGATGAGACATAACTGAGAAAGAGAAAGAAAGGGAATTTAGTGTCTTCCTTGCTTCTTGTACTCTTCAGTGCTTTAGGGTCTGGACTAACGCCCATCAAAGTCATTAGAAAGACTCTCATTAATGTTTGTGGGGTTTGAATCAGGCTCTTACAAAGTAATGATGACTCAGTAGCTTTCCAGACCTAAATTATAGATATACATAAAAACTTGTACCCCTTCCTGGATTTATAAGGGCTACATTTACAAGGGGCTTGGAAGAAAGCATATCCATGGCTCTTTGAGATCCCAAATGCCCAGCTTGAGCATGAAGCTGAATCCTGGTGAAGATACCTCAGAGCTGTGCATAGTCTAAGACCCCTAAAGGAACAAAAATGGATGAGAACCAGCGACCATCTGCTGCCAAAGGGAAAGCTCTGCCTAATAATCCAGGAAGACTGAACAACCTCTACTGATGGTGTCATGTGGGGGACTGCTCATAAACAGAAGTGCTACTTACTGCAGAATCTGCCCTTGAGGTAGTTAAAAAAATGCAAAGTTCAACTGGAAATACCTCCCAATTAGCTTATTTGTACATTATGCAAAATAGGAAGTGAGTAGCTCCAACACACAAGTGAGTCAAAGGAAAATTAACATCAGCAAAAGTAAATCCAAGGAAAAGCTTGGATGAGACCCACCACAGTCAACCCACCAGCTATTCAAGAGGTCAGTGGAGAAGACATGGAAGAGATCAGCTGAAACAACAAGCAATGCCGAGGTGCTGCTGCCAAAAACAATTCACTTCAGCACTTGAGTTATTCTCCCTGTATATACACCAAGGGTAGTGACAACAACCAGCTCTATTTCTCTGCTGTAGCAGATAGGAGGGAAGAGGAACACACAGAGGGGGAGAGGAAACAGCATATGGTCAGCCCATGTGCCTGGTTTGCCAGTTAGATACACTCCTATTCCCATTGAAGCCAAGGGGAGATTTTTCATGGACTTCAGTGGGAACAGGCTGAGAACCTAAAAGAACTCAGTGCCTTATGCAAGTCTTTTTTATACATATGGAAATTTGCTTTTCATCAAGTACATGCAAATGTTCGTTAAAACTCGTGGCCTATGGGGACCTTCTCCAGAGATGGCTGCAGCAAAAACACCAGCTTGAATGTATCTAAAAAGGATTACTTGAGGCAGTAGTATTGTGTTCCCTTATGTAGAGCTGTTAAAATATATAATATATTATGGTGCCTCCTTTTGACATTTGGACACTATTAGTATTAAAACTCCTTTTCCCATAAGAAAAAGGGGGAAACAGGGGTATGTAATGAATCATTTAAATTACAGAAAACCTGCTCCAAAATTTCAACTGAGCTAGAGCTCAATTATCCAATGCTCATAAATGCTCACTTATGCTTTTCTTTCCATTTTTGAACCTTTACACTTCCAGGTTTCAGAGACAGAACAAAAAAACCCCTGACAAATGCTGTTATAAAAGGGCTGGATCCTTGAAATTTCCTGAAGCCAGCTGACACCTGCTCAGGGTTGGACCCAGTATCTTTCTACCACATGCAAAACACAGGCTGCACTCTGTATGGGTGCAGGACCTCAAATATTGGTCACCTAGCTACCTCACATGCCCCCGATGCTGTTTGGCTGCACACATTCCAATTTTGTGCACACAGATAATTGCAGGACGCTACTAGAGGTCATCTTGGGGCTAGGCGAGCGCTTGGTCGATGGCGTCACAGGAGTGATCAATGAGATCTTTGTTCACATCTAAATTCCAGAGCTCCTTAGTCACTACTTTGCATATGGCAGCAGGTAACTGAAAATCATGGCTGCAAAGCCTCCAACACAGCCTGTGATTTTGTAATTCGCGGCCTGCTGCAGTTATGTCTCTTCACAAACACCAGGAATAGCCTTTCCCCTTCTGCCTAAGCCAGAGGTTTTTGAGCTCTGGTTTGCAGACACTTGCTACACAGAAAACCGGCTGGTCACATAGGGCTGTTTCCCCTGCCTCATTTGCAGATGTTATATTGCCATAAAACCATCTAGAAGAACAATAATACTCGTCCACCCCATTACTTTTCCATGTAAGCAGTCCCTTTGCAATCCTGTGGCAGCCACCACAGTCATGAATGGGAGGAGGTAGCGTCCATAGCACCATCACTACAGTGAACTGTGGTCCATGCCCCAGGAAAGCTTGCAGGGGTGTTAACTGCCCACACCAACTCATGCTAGCAGGACAGGTGGGGGGCCTACAGCCACTGGGTGAGTCTGTTGCTGTTGGCCAATTCCAATGACTCCCAAGTTGGGTTTGGGGTGAACAGGTCATCTTTAAAAGCTGAAGTCTCTCTCTGTTGTGACCCTCACAGTCACCTAAGCGTGTCAGAGAGTAGTGGTTAAATGGGCAACGCCAAGTTCCAGTGCTTTGCTCCACAGCTGTGTGTGGATGGGCCACGTTCCAGGTTCTGTCATTCCCCACCGGAATTCAGACACTTTTTCAGATTGCTTTGCAAGGGCATAAGCTTCCTGATAAATGAACCCTGGGCCACAGGTTCACCATGACTAGGTGGTTTAGAAGCCTTTTGCTACGTGCCCCTCCCTTGCCCTGGTTGGATCAGCACAGGGTGGGTAGTTGCCGCAACCAATGCTCGGTAATAACTTCTGCACTCTCTTCACGGGGGGAGGAGGGGATTAGGATACACAGGGAGCTAATTGATTTACATGAGCCACAGGCTCCTTTAAACCAGCTGCGGATGAAGCAAACCTGCCCCAGGACCACTTTGTGTAGGTGGCTTAAACTGGTCTATAGGCTGTACAACCCTGACAGAATCTGTCACTCTGACAGCTCAAAGGATCACAAGGTATTCCCACTGCCAGGTCCTCTGGCTAGCCAGAACTCGAAGGGCTTTGTCTTTTACTATTGACTCGTGAGGCACCACACTCACCCTCCATCCCATCTCATTGCTAACATCGTTTGTACATTATGCAAAATAGGAAGCGAGTAGCTCCAACACACAAGTGAGTCAAAGGAAAATTAACATCAGCAAAAGTAAATCCAAGGAATCTCTTCTGTTTTGCCAGGGTCTACAACTAGCGAGGTCAAACCGTTATCCTTACAAAGGTGTTCTACTGTCCTTTCCATTCAAGCCATCAAACCAGCGGCTGCGAGGGTTACCAAGTCTGGTTTTAACAAAGCTGAATCTGACATTTTCTCCTTTCAGATTCATTGAATCCTCTTTCCAGCTATCATCAGCTTCTCTCTCTCTCTCTCTCTCTGAGCTCACTTAATAATGCATGACTTGAAGCTCAGGCAGTTTGATCTGCTACACCAATAATAACACCGGGCATAGCCTCTCCATTCGGAATCAAGTTACTGTCATTTGGGAATTCAACAGATGGAAACTCTGGGATTCTTTCCATGTCACTTCTGCCTTAGAGGTCTCTCAGTATCGTAGAAGATTACAGACATGGCATATCCCAATACGGGTGCCAGCCCGAGATGGGGGAAGAGGGACATTAGTCATTATACTGATGATCCACTATTGATGAAGTGAAATTTTACTCCAAGTGGTAAGTAAGTCAGTGGGTGCATTGATAATTGCACTTCTAATCAGAATGCTGTTTTTTAGCACACTGTTTTCCTTTACGTTGTCCTTCTCCAGTTAGTTTTAATGAGGCAGACCTATTTCTTGAACATTTTTTATTCAGATCTCTT